>NW_011482106.1:7757-8315 GCF_000754665.1 Bison bison bison | reverse complement strand
ACAAGTACTAGGCCTTTTAACACTCCTCACTCCCCCTAATTTGTGAGCTGTCCTGTAGGAAATGTGCTCTGCTCAAGGTAAAATATTAACTTGGTGGTCCTTCTTGGGCTGTATCACATTCTGCACAGTGTGTAAGGTGGGCTGCCTGTCTAACCCATGCCAAGAGTGAGAAGCCAGATATGTCAGTGGGTACACTGATATTTTAATGGAAGATTTTAAAGAGTTTTGCCTCTTTTCCCTGTTTTGTGATAATTATTGGCAGAGAAGGTTGACCATTGGATCCTTGCGGCCATCCCATTTTTTTTCTGTCTAGCTTGATCCAGTCCATTCATTTACATGACTTTAAATGCACTGTCTTAGAATCCTGGGAGTTTTGTAGCAATTCATTACCCATTTTGCAGGGTTCTTTCTCTTCCTTTCTTCCCTACTACCCAGTTGCTTAAAATGCCCTAACTGTTGCTAGTTGATGATCGTACCTTATAGTTGTAAGTACAATTTAAAAAAATGGAATGCTTAATATACTTCAGGAAGATGACAGTAGCTGCAGACCATTACTTG
>NW_011482106.1:6030-7657 GCF_000754665.1 Bison bison bison | reverse complement strand
CATGTTCCTGGTTAGTGTCCAACCACAACAGCTGCCTGATGGTTCCACAAACCTCTTTGGAAGTGCAATATTCTAGTACTCCTCTGCTTGTGTATTTGCCAGCTTATTCGAGTAGGTGGGTTTTCTTTTCTTTTTCTTCTGACACAGTTTACCTTTTCTTGTTATAGAAATCTCATGTATGGTGTGGTGAAGCTCATGAAGATTGTGGGGCAGCTCTCGGATAAATTTTACTACACAGATTGCCTCTTTTTCGGAGCGATTATCTCTGCTACTGACCCAGGTATTTGCATATTTGGCCTTATTGTCATAATGTTCCACTATTTAAATCTTAAAAAGCTCAGAGCAATGATTACCTTTCATAAAAGTAGAGGAAGAGACCAGTAAGTCAAGTGGTCTAATGGACTTAGATGGCTTTTCTAAGAAGGGCTTGCCTTTCCCTTTAAAAAAATATATTATTATTACTGTAAAAATAACATAAAATTTACCACCTTAATCATCTTTAGGTGTATAGTTCAGCAGTATTGAGTATATTCATATTGTTGTGCAACCAATCTCCAGAATTTTTTCGTCTTGCAAAACTGAACCTCTGTACCCATTAAACAACATCTCTTCATTCTCTCCCCACTCCACCTCCCAGACCTGGGCAACCACCATTCAACTGTCTGTCTCTATGAGTTTGACTACTGTAGATACCTCAGATAAGTGGAATCATCAGTATTTGTCTCTTTTTGTCTGGCTTATTTCCTTAGCATGATGTCCTCAGGGTTCATATATGTTGTAACATGTGTCAGAATTTCCTTCCTTTTAAATCTGAATAATATTCCATTGTATGAATATACCATATTTTTGCTTATCCATTCATCTGCCAACAAGCACTTGAGTTGTTTCCACCTGTGTTTCCTCCTTTTTGTCTTTCATTTTAGAATGTCTAATTTGGTCCTAAGTTTTTCACTTAGACTGTCTTTTTTTCTCAGTGTTATGCTTTTGCCTTCTTTTTAGGAGCATATCATTTGGTTTAAATAATATCTTTGCTTAGTAGAAATGTACACTAGTACTGTAGTGAATGTAATTTAATTTGTGAAGTCCTTTTGTGCAATGTTCCTATACACTGTGGTGTGGTTCCTATTCATAAATCTGTTACCTTGTATTTTTCAAGTGTTATTTGAACCAGTTCTTAAAAGTGGAATTATTATATACCCTTCCTCCCCTGCAGCTCAGAATAAACAAACAGGCTCTCCTCTTCAAGTTGGAACCCATAATTGAATTAGTTCACATAAAATAGTTACAGCTATTCTTTCCTCTAATGTTAACTACTGAGCACACCATTGTAGGGAAAGAATTTATGGAGAAAGAGCTAATCTTGTTCTCATAGTACAGATGGAAAGGTCTTTTTAGTGTCGGTGATGACTCTAATATTCTGGGCAGTGATGATCTCTAAGATACTAAAATTCCCCCCCCCCCAAACAACTTCCCTGTGCCTCTTGGGGGTCTTCTAGATCAGTGCTAGCCAGCAGACCTATCTGCAATGATAGAAATATTCCATAATCTTCCTAGTGCTTTACAGTAGCCAGTGGCTATGTGTGGCTATTGAACACTTGACATGTGAGGTAGTGCAACCAAAGAACTG
>NW_011482106.1:4181-5060 GCF_000754665.1 Bison bison bison | reverse complement strand
AACTTACTAAACATCAGAACATTAACTTTAACTTCTTTTTAATGGAAATCTTTCTGAAATGTATAATGTTTTTGTAAATTGAAAGTGTTTTACCAGCTTCCTAAAAATCTGTTGTTTGAGAATTTGGGCCATAAAAGAAATAAAAACTTCAGTGTAGAGTTAGAGGGAAACATAAGACTAGATTGACTTCTTGTGCATGGTGTATCCAACAAAAATTCTGATTTGGGGTTATGTCGTGATATTGAGGGATATGAAAAAATAAAAGTCCTTGTTTGTGACTTCACTGTACTTGGCTCCAGTCTTTGGTCTTCCCGTTGATGGGAACAGTGTATGTGTGGGGTGATGTAGGCTGCTCTGTAACCAGAAGCCCTCTCCATTCTGTACTTGTGTGCCATGAGTGCCATGTGCCATCTTTGTGCACTGGACTAAAATTGGATCCACAATTCAGGAAAAAAAATATATGTTTCCAACCCATAGTACATAGCTGTAAACAGCTACCAGAGGAAATGAGCACCGTTCCTATGAATCATTATGTGGTGATTCCTCTCATTGTAATCCTGGCACCTTTGCACCCCTCAAGAAAACCAGACCCATTCATAGGTTTCAAAAGCTGTGATCAGTGCTGTCAAAAAGTAATTTTCTAATTGCACCACCCAGGCTGGTCAGTCTTTTGCTTAGTCTTTGAAACTGAATTCAAATCTGCCACTTGCCTAGTTATTCTTCCTTTACAGTTATTATTCCTTTACTGCTTCAGTTAGTAGCTCTTACAGCTCTAGAGTCGGGTCTTTTTCTTACATAACTTTACTTGCTGCTTTGTGCCGAGGGTTTACAAGTGCTCAGTGCTCTTTTGTATACAAATGGAGTGTTCAGGAAAAGTTA
>NW_011482106.1:2564-3318 GCF_000754665.1 Bison bison bison | reverse complement strand
TCCCTTGTGGCTCAGCTGGTAAAGAATCTGCCTGCAATGCAGGAGACCAGGGTTCGATCCCTGGGTTGGGAAGATGCCCTGGAGAAGGGAAAGGCTACCCACTCCAGTATTCTGGCCTGGAGAATTCCGAGGACTGTATAGTCCATGGAGTCACAAAGAGTCAGACACGTCTGAGTGACTTTCACTTTCACAGTAGTATTTTAGGAAAATAGTGTCTAAAAGTCAAAAGGGCTTTTGAAAATTATGTAGCTCAAGCCTTCACTTTATTAAGTCTTTGGACTTTGCTGTGCATTATTGGATGGCTTCTAGTTGCCCCTCCAGGTTTACACACCATCCTTCTCCACTCTCTTCTTGGCACTGGGAGGCTGACTTGTACAGAAGATTTCAAAGGTTCCTATGCCTTCTCCTTTCCCATTGGATTTGTCCATGGGGCAGCACCAGTAAGAGACTGAAACAGGGGTAGACATGCACGGTCCCTGTGGGCTGCCTGTTTCTCTTGATCAGAGGTCACAGCTCCTGTTGAGTGACCCTCTCCACATAGCTCCTGGTTCTGACAGTCACTCCTTCAGGCTCAGGGATGGCATAAAAGCTCCCTGTTTTCAGCTGCAGGTAACTGCACTCCCCCTTTCCCATACTCTCTATGTGCTTGTGCTTAGTCATTCAGTCGTGTCCGACGCTTTGCAACCCCATGGATTGTAGCCCACCAGGCTCCTCCATCCATGGAATTTTCCAAACAAGAATACTGGAGTGGGTT
>NW_011482106.1:0-2464 GCF_000754665.1 Bison bison bison | reverse complement strand
TATGCTCTGCTCACTGAGACTGACCTACACCAGTCTTCAGTTCTTGAGTGAGTGAGTGACTGACTGTTGTGAACAGAGGCCTCTGGTGCCAACCCCCAGTAGACATACTGTATGAGTAATCAATAAAACTTCAGTCAGGTCCAACCATTGAGATTTTGGGAAGTTTGATACTGCAGCAGGAAAACAGCCCATCACACAGGGCCTGTTTTCTCATCTCTAAATTGGGGGATATGATAATACTACCCACTTAGGGTTTTCATGAGGACTAAACAAAATTGTAAAATGTTTATCATAGTGCCTGCTTCCTGGTAAAACCTTAATTATTGTTGTTGTTTTGATAATTTTTCTTCAACATTGGGTTCAAAACAAGACAGTTTTTATGTCATATAATAATAAACTAGAGTAACAATTTTGTATTAGGGTTTTTCAAAGAAACAGAATAAATAGATATGTGTGTGTGTGTACATAGTTGGGAGGAGGAGAGGGAACAAGATATTAATTGATTATAAGGCCTTGGCTCATGTGATTATGGAAACTGTAGAGGTCCCAAGATCTGCAGTGAAATCTTCAACCAATTCGATGAGTCCCACCCTCATTGAAGAGGGCCATCTGCTTTGCTCAGTCTACTGATTCAAATGTTAATCTCATCCAAAACCTCAGACACATCTACAATAGTGTTTAATCAAATATCTGGGTACCCCATGGCCCAGTCAAGTTCACAAATAAAATTAACCATCACAAGTCTTATGTAAGGAGATGCACATATTGTTCATGTAATATATAATCCACAAGACAAGAACTTTTTTTTAGCCTAATCCCTGAAGATTTTGCTGGTTGTGTAACTTGCTTAACTGTTTTTAGGGGTGGAAGAAAGAGATTGACCTTATATACTGAAGATGTATTATGAAGAGATGACATGTCTGTCTTCTAGAAAGTAGGCCTGCTGGTGATGCCCCATGTTGATGTCTGGTTCACATCTGAATGCTTACAGTAGTGATTTAATTGCCTAGATTTATGATTATCTGGATCTGCCTTGTGATATAGTTGACATTTTTCAAATCCAAATTATTTTTGTTTACTCTCAAATAAATGAATTAAACTTTTTGTAAAGAAAGGCACAATGAGGGGTAGATTGGGAATCTCCCTTAATCTCTATCAAAAATAGAGCAAGCAGGACAGCAAAAGAGAAAACAGACTGAACTAGCTGACAGAGTATCTTGATGAATCCCCTGATATCAACCACTGGGGTCAAACCGCCCACAGCAGTGAGCCTTTGGGGTAAGGACAGCAGCTATGCTGGAGGAAGCAAAGGGAAGCTGGGCCTACCGGTTGTTTTGATTGTCAGGGCACCCAGAAATATCCCACAAGTATTCACACTCAAAAGAACGGGTCCCCACTGGGAGTCAAGAATTTTATGCTTCTGTCAGGTAACAATAGTTGATATTGGGAGAAGGCTTTTCAGGCTCCCATTTGTGGGTGAGGGCAAGGAGACTGGAGGAGCTGTGAGACTGCTGGAGGGACCTGGGTCCTCAGGGCTCTCAGGAAATCCCTTGTGGAAGATCTCTCTGCAACAACAGAGGTACTCCCTAAAAATGACCTGCTCGGACCACTGACCTTGATTGATGGGGCATTAAAGGAGAAAGAAAGCTCAGATTTTAATGGTGAAGGAGACCAGAGGAAGTAGATCTCAGATTGAGGAAGTGGTTGTATTGAGGGGGTGGCTGCACCCAGAGGCCGTATTTTTTAATATTTCAGTGTAAAACCAGAAGAGGGAGCCATAGAGCCATGAAACTAGGAAAGCTCTTCTGGGCTTCTACCCACCTCACTTACTGTGAGCAGCAGAAATGGATTGAGGTTGAATTTCATGTAAACAGAAGAAAAAGTGGGCATAACCCCTCTGAATAATAAAGTTACAGATAATGAAGTCATACCAGAAAAAGAGGCTCACAAAGAAGATGAAACTTTATTAATATGCCAACAGAAGCAAAAGAAAGTTAACAAAACGATAGAAGTTAGAACTGTATACATCAGGATTGGACAGTTAAGAAAAGAGAAAACTAAACAATAGGGAATTATGAAAAGAGAGCTAATAGAAAGGAACGAAAGGGGGAAGCCATAGAGTAAAAGACATGTCAGTTCAGTTCAGTCGCTCAGTTGTGTCTGACTCTTTGTGACCCCATGGACTGCAGCATGTCAGACCTCGCTGTCCATCACCGATTCCCGGAGTTTACTCAAACTCATGTCCGTTGAGTCGGTAATGCCATCCAACCATCTCATCCTCTGTCGTCCCCTTCTCCTCCCGCCTTCAGTCTTTCCCAGCATCAGGGTCTTTTCCAATGAGTCAGTTCTTCGCATCAGAGGGCCAAAGTATTGGAGTTCCAGCTTCAGCATCAGTCCTTCCAATGAATATTCAGGACTGATTTCCTTGAGGATTGGCTGGTTGGATCTCCTTGCAGTCCAAGGG
>NW_011482105.1:19716-22065 GCF_000754665.1 Bison bison bison | reverse complement strand
AATCAACTATAACCCAATACAAAATAAAAAGTGTTTTTTTTGTTTTGTTTTGTTTTAAGTACACAGACTCAATGTCACAGAGGAAAGAAAGGGCACTGTGAGCCAGGAGTTTTGGTTGTGGCTCTGCCACCAGCTCATTACACACCCATACATGAGTCATTTCTTTCTGCTGGGGCTCACTGGCTCCACTGGTTGGTCTCAAAGGGCATTTCCAGTGCTAATGTTATAGGATATGATGATATCCAAGAATCTCTCAAATATCTGCTCTTTAATAATGGAACTTTTATCAGGAAAAATCATTGTTGACTAACGTCTTGAGGATGTTCTGGGGAATATAATAGAATTAGAACAGGAATCATTAGGCAATAGGATGTTTCTCATATTCTCTTTACAGGGATCTTTGCCCTTCAGCTTCCCATTTGTACCTCCAATTAAATTAAGGATGTTAGTTCTATTTGTCCCAAAACAATGCCACACACAATAAATAAAGCTTCCTGCTTGCAGCTGGCTGTGTAAAAACACCTACATAGGAAAACTCATGCTGTGCTGTGCATACAGCTAAATCGAATCTATAGTTATGTAAGCATTCCCACAGAGACAGCAACCTCTCTTCTTCTTTTCTCTCTCCTCCCTCCCTTCCATCCTCCCCACTCCCTACCTCATGCCCATCACCATTGAAGAAATGATTTGGCCTAGTTAAATGGCACCAACACTCTCAAGCAACATATGCTATGATTCTTTGCAACCCCATGGACTGTAGCCTATCAGGCTCCTCCATCCATGGGATTTTCCAGGCAAGAGTGCTGGAGTGGATTGCCATTTCCTTCTCCAGGGGATCTTCCCGAACTAGGAATCGAACCTGGGTCTCCCGCATTGCAGAAAGACGCTTTACCGTCTGAGCCACCAGAGAAGCCCGATTAGTAAGATCATAATGAGCCAAATCCATGCCCTCCCAGCTTAAAGGGTTGGGCTATCTTTTCCATCTCTTTCCAAGAGCCACGCTGGCCTCCCTTTGCAGCTGCTCTCAGAGAATCAGTCAGCTGCACTCGGACTTCCACAATCCCAAAGAAGCATCTCTTGCAAGTGGAAATCTGGCTCTGCAGTTTCCCATGCCTACCAGGACACATCCCTCCACCAACTCTCAGGTGAGCTTCTCTCTCCATCCTGGATGGAGGCCCAGCTGAGTGGGCAGGTGGGCAGCTGTGTGAATAACAACTCTCCAGGTGTTTTGTTGCTTCCCTTTACCTCTCCCCAGGCTCTGGGGGTTGCCCCAGGATGGTCCTCCTATGTGTTTCAACAATAATGCAGTCTTTTCCCATACATGCTCTTCCCATGAGAAGAGGGGTCTTACAACTCCCAACCCCAAGCAACTCCCTTTTCCCTCTTTCTTCTCTCTTCGTCTTTCATTCTTTTTTAGGTCTTTCTTCTTTTTCACTTCTCTATGATTTTGACAATCTGAACTGCTCTAGACAGTCCTGTTTCCAGTTTGAATGCTCTGAATGCTCAATTCCTATCAATCACCATCATCAGCACCATAGTTCACATTTGTTGAGCACTTATCATGTGCCAAGTGCCAGGCTAAACCTTCCCTTTCATTAACCTGCACACCCTAAGCTCCTGGCAGGGGTAGCCCATTCTACAGGTAAATCCACTGAGACAGAGTTTACAGAGAGTTTAGGTATTTTGCCCAACGTTACATAGCTAATAAGTGACAGAACCAGGATTCAGAAACAGATCTGCCTAGACGCCACTATACTATATGGCCTCAATTACTGTCAGACCACCTGGCCTACAAAATATGCACCCCAATACTCTGGATTAGATTTATGTGGGCTGCATGGGCATTCTCAGTCATACCAGAGAAGTCTGCTAAATGAAATCCAAAATGCCTAGGAGTAACTTTAATTAGAACCATGTGAGACCTACAAAAAGAGAACTGTAAAACTTTACTGAGAAATATATTAAAAGAGACTTGAATAAGTAAGGAGACATACCATGTTCTGCAATTGGAAGGCTGAATGTGGTAAAGAGAAATCAATTTGTTCTTAAATTATTTATAATTTTAGTTGAATTCCAATCAAAACACTAACAGGATTCTTTGGGAGACTTAGCAAAATGATCCCAAGATTTAGTAGGAAAAATAAATGCAATAAAAGTGCACAGAAAACTTTTGAAAAAGAAAAGTAATGAAATGGAATGGAATTAGCTCTGTGCTTGTGCTTAGTCACTCAGTCATGTCCGACTCTTTGCAACCCCATAGACTGTAGCCTGCCAGGCTCTTCTGTCCATGGGGATTCTCCAGGCAAGAATATTGGAGTGGGTTGCCATGCCCTCCTCCAAGGGATCTTC
>NW_011482105.1:16031-17165 GCF_000754665.1 Bison bison bison | reverse complement strand
GACAGTGCAAAAGCACTGAGAGGAAAACACAAAGGCTGAGTTTGATTAATTGAAAGAAGATAATTTGGGAGCAGTAAGAAAGTAACAGGGATGATAGAAGAGAAAAGTAGAGAGGTGAGCAGAGGCTTGACCAGGCAGGGTTTTGTAGGTCATGGCACAGAGTATTAGTTGAATTCTAAGTGCAATGGGAGGATAATTCTATTTTTTATTTTTTGAATAGGGAATATATCCAGATGGTTCAAAAATCCAAACAGTATAAAAAAGATTTACTTTTTTGATTAGTGATGAATCTTGCTCTCTCTCAGCCCTTGTACTTATCCACTGGATATATTTCCCTACTCATCCACAAGCAACCATTTTTTTGGCCACACCATGGCTTATGAGCTCCTACTACCCTGACCAGGGATTGAACCTGGACCCTCAGCAGTGAAATCATAAGGTCTTAAGCACTGGACCACCATTGAATTCTCTCACAGGTAACCATTTGTATTAGTTTCTTATGAATCCTTTCAGAATTTCAATGCAGATACAAATACATATTGTTGATTTGTCTCTATGTCATATGCCAGAAGTGACATGCCATATATACTCCTCTATACACTGATTTTTTTCACTTGATAATATATCCTAGAGCTCTTTCCATTTGTAGCACGGCACATTTAACCAGTCAATGGTTAGCTATTTAAGGATTTTTATCACATAATATGATTTATCTTTTAGAAAGATGATTATGAATGTGTAGGGAATGGGTTGGAGGGGATAACAGTTAGGTAAAAAAGATATTTCTTAAGCCCAAGGGGTAGCAATTGAGTTCTAAAGGAGTGAGTCGGTTCAAGATATAATTTAGAGTAGAGAAGGCTGGAGTGGGTGATGGACTAGATGTGAGACATAAAGGAAACAGAGACATGAAGGATGATTCCTTAGTTTTTGGATGGAGTGACTGGTGGAGAGTGGTACCATTTGCTGAGATGGGTAAGACTGAGGAGCAAGGAACAAGAAGAGGAAATCAAGATCTCCCTGGAGACCTGCTAGGTTTGAGATGCCAGGGAAACGTTCAGGGTTGAGATGTCAAGTAGGCGTCAGGATGTGTGAACATGGATCTTAAAGAAGTCTGTGCTAGAGATAGAAATGTGG
>NW_011482105.1:15357-15931 GCF_000754665.1 Bison bison bison | reverse complement strand
TCATGACGTGTGTGTGTGTGTGTGTGTGTGTGTGTGTGTGTTAGTTTCCCAGTCATGTTGGACTCTTTGCAACTGCATGGGCTGTAGTTCACCAGGCTCCTCTGTCCATGGAATTCTTCAGGCAAGAATACTAGAGTGGGTTGCCATTCCCTTCTCCAGGGGATCTTCCAGACCCTGGGGTCAAACCCAGGTCTCCCACATTGCAGGCAGATTCTTTACCGACTGAGCCACCAGGTAAGATCATTCATGACATAGACATCTACAATTATACATTGAGTCAACACTTACTGATCACCTACTATGCACCAAGCACTGGGCAGAGGATGGTTATACAGCAGTGAAAATTATATAAATGGTTCCAACCCTCATGAAGCTTAGTCTCTGGTGGATGAACAACAAAATGAATAATTCACTTAAATCAACAATAAACAATGGTGTGGAATGCTATAGAGAAAGAGACCATGGTGCTATGACTGAGAATAAAAGGTAGGATGGGGTGAATATACTGAGATGAAGCAGCCAGTGAAGATATCTCTTAGATGGCAGAGACTTACAGATGAAAAGATAATAGACT
>NW_011482105.1:14364-15257 GCF_000754665.1 Bison bison bison | reverse complement strand
AAGACCTTGGCTCTGCAGAATCCCAACATTTGATGGTCAGACAAACGACGCTTAACAAGTCAGAAGTGAATCAGAGGAAACCTAGGAGAAGCCAAGGGAAGTGAGAGTTTCAAGAAGGAAGTGGTTGACTGTGTGGGCTGATGAGAGCAAAGAACGGTAAGTTAAAAAAAATAAAGCAAAAAATTGGAACCATCCTTAATTATACATATGTGTGTGTTTATAAACTATTTGGACACACATATATACATATATATACATATGCAAATCTATATCTACATATACATATATGCATATATTCTGATGCATAGAAAATAACTGAATTAAAATCTTCTAAAAAACATTATCAATGATCAACTTTCAAAGGTCAGATTATATGATCTCTCCCTTTGTCTCATTTTTTTTATGTTTGCCCAGTTTTCTATAATGAATATTTGTGACTTTTGTAATGGAAAACTGCATTAAAAAAATAAGAGGTTTCTTAGCTGATCTTGAGGTGGCCCTGACTTGGAGTAGATATGCAGTATGAATAAGGATCTTCTAGAAGCCTGTGAAAATCATTTCTGTTGGGGAAATGAAACTCGTACCTTCTGATAGGCTTCCCCACCAGGTGGATGCCATGTGGATGGAGTGTGGAAGCAGGGCAGGAGAGGAGACATGTGAGTTAGGGAACCTGGCCCTTTGCAGGATCTGCTCTAACTGGATCAGAATCACACTGCTATGGATCTTAGGCTGAAAGTGAAGCAAACTAAGACCAATTCTTTTCAATGCAAGCAAGCTGCTGCTGCTGCTAAGTCACTTCAGTCATGTCCGACTCTGTGCGACCCCATAGATGGCAGTCCACCAGGCTCCCCTGTCCCTGGGATTCTCCAGGCAAGAACACTGGAGTGGGTTCC
>NW_011482105.1:10580-11805 GCF_000754665.1 Bison bison bison | reverse complement strand
GCTTTAGCTCTTTTCACTATTTTATAATTATCTAGTCTGTAATTTTCTAGGCTTGTCTGAAATCCCTGCTATGGTATGTTCATTCACAGGAATCCAGTATCTCTAGGAGCCAGTAACACCTGTGGTATGCTGTATTTGTATAAACATAATTTCATTTCTCTCTTCTCTTCCTAGACTACCTGCAATGCACTCCAAGACATGAGACAGGTAGCTTGTTCAATTCACAAATACCCTTAATTAAATTAGAAGATAACTTCAAGGTAGTTCAAAGGCTGGAGTTGAACACTAAGTCTTAAGTTGTCAATTCTAAATCTTTGCTGCTTTGACACCATTTTCTAATAACCACAGGACAGGCCAGAACTGAACAGCAGCTACAGTTGGCTTAATGAAGTTTAGGTAAATTGGCTCATTAATACCGCTTTGGAAGGAACTTCCATTTTCTACATCACAAGACATGATTCTTACCATCTTTCAGCAATAACATTAAAATCTTTTATATTTCACCAAGATGCCAAGTCACAAGAGAGTGTGGAAAGTCCAGAGGTTCTTCTGATTACTTATAAAATGCAACTGCCATCTTCTCTGTTCTCAGTGTGGGACTGCAAATAGCATCTGCCTAACTGTGACTGGGAGCCAGCAGCCGGTTGCCCTCTGTTTGGAGTTTTAAGTAAATGGTAATTAAGAAAGAAGGGGTGGCAAGTTGAATTGAAGGCTCCCTAATAGATGGCATTCTTCCTACTTAGAGTGACATTTACAGCATACATTTGCCACCTCATTGTTTTCTGTATGACTTAGAGGGAAAAAAAGAGTCAAATTAGTGTAAATCTTTGGTGATACAAAGACTTGAACAGACTTGTTGAAAATGTCAATCCAACCAGGCAGTCATTATTGGTTACAAATGATTATAGCAACACAGTGATATTTTGCATTTCTATCACACTTAAGATCTTTTGAAAACACTTTGAGATTTCTTTCTCATTGAAAGTCCTAAAAGGACATTTCTTGCTCTTGTTTCAAGTTTTAAGAAAGCATTTTGACAGGATCAGCGGCTGCACTTGTGCAGCTTCTCTCGCTCACCTCTCCAACAACCCAGACCTGTCACATCCTGTCTTTATTTGACTTTGTAGGATTTTTGTTCATCATGAAACTTTTTACATTCACTTTGATTTTTTTTTAAATTTTACTGAATTTAGGTGGTATCATCTTGATGATTGAGTTTGTTTTT
>NW_011482105.1:9330-10480 GCF_000754665.1 Bison bison bison | reverse complement strand
CACATGTCCAGAGAATCTGGCTGGTTATGGCTGGACAGCAACCACCGACCTCTTTTAGGATAGCCACTCTCCTAGTCAATAAAAGCTGTCTATTTGGAAAAACTGAGCCACTGCCTGAAATGCAAACTTGGACTATGCTCGACCAGAAGTACTAACACAACCATCCTCTTCAGTAGAATTTCATAGACTATTAGTTCAATCTATGAAAGAAACAAGGAGCACAGAGTATCAGCCACTACACAGAGAAAACATAAAAGTTGAGAAACAATGTATTTCATAGTAGAGGACAGAGGAGCCTGGTGGGCTACATACAGTCCAAGGGGTTGCAAAGGGTCAGATACAACTTAGTGACTGAACCAACAACAAATGTTTCATAGATGAAGAATAAAGATGGTAAAATACTAAGAAACCTAGACAGTCACCAATTAAAGCTTATAAAAATGGTTTTCAGACAAACCAAGTTCACACTCTAATTTTTATTTTGAATGCTGACAAAGATAACAGTTAAGTTGACCAGAGTTGTATGCTATGGTGGAGGACAATGGCAAAGAGGCGGGGAAGGAGTAGGAGGTAATGGGACGTACCTAAGAATGAAGTTGATTCATGTTGATGTATGGCAAAACCAATACAATATTGTAAAGTAATTAGCCTCCAATTAAATAAATTAAAAGAAATAATGAAGTTGAATAGACTTGGATTCCAGGCCCGGTCAGCCACTGACGATGAATAAACTCTGTCCTGCAGGACAGAGAAGTAAACACATGTGCTCAGACAGCCATGTGGAACCAGAAGTCCTGAGGCCATGTTCCAATTTTAACTACAGTGTTTTCTTGTCTTTCCAATTTGTTTAGTCGTATGTTTACTCTATCAAACTCTCTTTAACATTCTGTCCTTAACCTCCAGCTATAGATCCCACAACAGGCTCACCTTTGCTTTCTTTCTGGTGAATGAAAATGGATGCTAGGGCTGGGGAGACAAGTACTGGTCTGTGCCCTCCATGGATATTTCATTTAAGATCCTCAGCAGCTTTATGAGGTGAATAATATAAGAAGAGATAAGAAAGCCTTCTTCAGCGATCAATGCAAAGAAATAGAGGAAAACAACAGAATGGGAAAGACTAGGGATCTCTTCAAGAAAATACAGAGATACC
>NW_011482105.1:6087-6332 GCF_000754665.1 Bison bison bison | reverse complement strand
AGGGTGTTGTACTAGAAGAACTGAGAATTCACCAATTCAGGATATATTTTAAAGGAGGAGTCAATACATTCATCTAAGGGCAGAGTAGGGTGCAAAAGGTAGCCATCTGAGACGACTCTGATCTCAGAGTATGGAGTTTGATGGGTGAAAGTGAAAGTCGTTCAGTCGTGTCCGACTCTTTGCAAACCCACAGACTATACAGTCCATGGAATTCTCCAGGCCAGAATACTGGAATGGTCAGCCTT
>NW_011482105.1:4240-5445 GCF_000754665.1 Bison bison bison | reverse complement strand
AAAAAAAAAAAAAAGATAAAAATTTGAAGTTCCCTGTGGGACTTAATCAGTCCCACTTCAAAACAGATGGCTGCAGTTTTGGAAGAGCTGTAGTAAAAGGTGAAATTGGTTAAAACCCAAAGGAAGTTTGTCCTCATGATTTCTAAACATACTTATTACAAATTTGAATGTCACCATCCCTTTAAACCAAATTTAACGGAACACGTAGTTCAGTTTCCCAATATTGGTTTTGTGACACCTCAGAGTGCCTCTGATTATCTTAAAGAGAATGTTAAGATTCTATTTGTCCATCTGACAATAATGCATGTTCACTTTAATGAGAAATTTAACATATACATGTCACTTACTACTCTGATTCAGAGTTAAGGGGCTGGCATGAAGGGTACTGAACACAGCATCTCAACTACAGAAGAAATGGAATCCCTAGTTCACAATATAGATTGGATTTATATGAACAACTAAGTTCCTGACCACCCAGAAAACTATTTATTTGTGCTACCAGTTCCTTACTACTATTAAAATTCTACTTTCCCTCATTTATTTTGTTCAGTAGCTAGTTTATTAAATTATCTAAGTTCCAAAATATATAGCTACCTTTCCCTTCATACTGAACCTTACCCTTGGCTGTAAATAGAAGCATCCAGAGGGTCTTTGAGAGTTGTTCAGTTTTTTATTTATTCCATCTCACGGAAGGAAAAGAAAACTGGACTACCTCCTCTCTCCATAGTGAATGAGGATCACCCATTCCTCTTGACAACAATGGCATCTGCCTTGAGGCCTCCTGTCTATCCTTAAACAAAGAGAAAAATCCCATGGTAAAATGCAAAGTCTGGTTACTATCAGCATCTCACCCTGAGGGTAATTTTTTCTGAGGAGAATCAGTCTCTGAAAGATAAAAGACAATTTATCAACTTTCTGCTCTTCCTTCTGGGTTTTCAGGACCAACCTGTCGGTAGTAATGCTAGCAACTCACTTGTCCAGATAAAACTATTTCTCTACTGCCCTAGTGCCTGAATGTCTTCAGGTGGAGCAAAGTCACAGTAAAGGAAGTAACAGTATATTTGCCTGGTTCTGTGAAGGTACCACTTTCCCCCTCAATTTCTTATTTTTTCAATCCTACAATATTCTGAAACCCATTATAATAGATTTCCAAGGCTGTGAATTCTAGCTCCCAGAAAGCTAGGAAAGATTGGTCAGAAACCCAT
>NW_011482105.1:0-935 GCF_000754665.1 Bison bison bison | reverse complement strand
CTTTAAATCACCTAATACATAATAGCTCCAGTACCAAAAAAAAATTGATTAAGGGGTTTCCTTTTCAGCATAACTGTTAAATCAGCAGCTCATCCAATGATCAGAG
Source organism: Bison bison bison (assembly GCF_000754665.1). Classification (NCBI taxonomy): domain Eukaryota; kingdom Metazoa; phylum Chordata; class Mammalia; order Artiodactyla; family Bovidae; genus Bison; species Bison bison. The sequence continues at coordinate 829 of NW_011482105.1, read as the reverse complement.
GCAGAATGTAACAAGTTCCTGATAGAGTTGTGTTCCCTTTGAGAACAAGTGTTTTTTCATCACCCTCTTAGTCACCTAATTTGACTGAAATCTAAGATCTTAATACATCAGTCTTGTTAATTCTCTTGCCAGTACGTAGGAAATTGAAGCAATAAACCACAACTTGTTTGTAGTGGTGTTAACATTATTAAGTACTCAGCTAGCTAACAAGAGCCCTGTTTTTCCATTAAACTTCAATAGCAGCTTCATGCATATTTAGCTCTTTGGCACTTTTCTTATTTTCCCCCTGATGACTTATTTAAAAAGTTGACCTCAAATTCACTACACTCCACTTCACTGTTTGTATAATCAAAGTTATGACATATTGCTTTAGCAAATGGCTGTTGTCTTTTTATTACTATTTTTTAAACACTATTCAACTGCTAGTTCTCTATAAGGACATACATAGCATTTTTTCCTCATTATGCTAGTTAATGGAACTGGACCTTGAAATTACAGTACTGCATTTCAAAAGATGGTATTCCAGTGGTTAGGCTTTTCAAATATAGTGGGTGATTTTTATTATTGTTATTATTGTTACCATTCTTACTGAGTTGCTGTGGGAGTTGCTTCCACTTTCACCTAATCGATCAGTTTGTTCCACATTGGGTTCTTTGGTAGCTCAGATGGTAAAGAATCTGCCTGCAATTCAGGAGACCCAGGTTCAGTCACTGGGTCAGGAAGATCCCCTGGAGAAGGGAATGGCAACCCACTCCAGTATTGCCTGGAGAATTCCATGGACAGAGGAGCCTGGCAGGCTACAGTCCAAGGGCTCTCAAAGGGTCGGACA
>NW_011482104.1:10187-11369 GCF_000754665.1 Bison bison bison | reverse complement strand
CATACAGATATGGATCTGTAACACAAAGACAATAAGAAGCAGCTGGAAACTCTCCATAGCCTGCATGTTCTCTGGGGAACTGCCTGATCATGTGATCACAGAACATATGGATTCTTAGCAGAATGAAATAATCAACATGCTTATAACATAAAAGCGTCTGAGAAGCAATAAGAAGCCATCTGTCTCTCAGTTATGAGACCAAACTCAGGGCTAGTATTAGGCCTCTTGTGCGTTACAGCTCCATTTTACTCTTAATTCCAACCAGATTCCTATTAAAACCGACTCCTAAAAAAGCCTAACAGCCTAAGTGGGTAATCACTCTCTGAAAAATGCAATCTCTCTGCCTTCACTCTGGGGCCCTTATGTGGCATTAAACAATTTTTAAAGTTTTAAGAGAATGAGTTTTCCCTTAAAAGATGGCAGAGACTGCCTTGTCTGTCTCATGCCTCAGAATACTGAGACACATCTACAATCTAATCATTGGAATTTTTAGGTTGATAATGTAACTTTCTAGAACTGAAGTGCTAGTCAGTGTTTAATATGATGATACCTACTCAGGACCCTGGTCTGAACACTTCAATTGAAGTGATAGGTCTCTTCAGTGAAGTAATTAGTAAAAGGCTAATTCAGCAATGCAGTTGGCTTTGAAATTTCTTCCTACATTGGACAAACCAGCTGTTTTTTCCAAATTGTTTGCCTTAACCAGTTGTTTTAGCATTCTGTATTGAATAATGGCTGTAATAAAATCTGTCTACGAACCAGTGCAAACCAGTGCAAACTGCTGAATGACAACAGGCATGACCCTATGCAAACATTGATATTCTGTTGTTCTCTTTTGCTCAGAAATAGAAGGATTTGGCCATTCAATCATGATAAAAGATAATGAAAGTGTAAATTGTTAACAGAAATGTTGTCAACACATACCATTTCCTGCACTCAAATGTGACTATTGGTCAAGGGCGTAGTTACCTAAGAAATCAATGATGTGGTAGACAAATTGGTAATAATATACTCATCTTTTATCGAACAACAAGACTTCAACTAGGTTTGGGCATGATTAGTAAATGCTCCTTTTGCTCTGAATAAACCTTCCAATTTGCATCCATCACCACATATTTCCTAAGATGAGAGCTGGTGATCTTCTGATTTCATGAAATTTTCTCATTCATAATTGTCATTAAC
>NW_011482104.1:5870-6931 GCF_000754665.1 Bison bison bison | reverse complement strand
TCACTGACTTGATGGACGTGAGTCTGAGTGAACTCCAGGAGTTGGTGATGGACAGGGAAGCCTGGCGTGCTGCGATTCATGGGGTCGCAAAGAGTCGGACATGACTGAGCGACTGAACTGAACTATGACTGCAAATGGAGAAACTGATGCATAGGGATTGTATAATTTGTCAAAGTCAAGTCAAGATTAATAACTGTCAGGATATTAGCTCCTTTAATAGGCCAACTTCTTTCCTTAAGCTGCCTTTCTAGGCTTATGAGGGAAACTTCTTTTTCTTAAGGTTATAGACCTAAATCTAAATTTATAGGTGTGAAATGGGAAATGCTTCCATTATTTGGTCTTATCTGTTATTCTTTTCTTTCAGGAATAGGGCCATTTTTTCATGTTTTCTATTTTAGCCACATCTGCATGATGACCACACATACAATTTGATCGAGATGGATTCAGCCAGTGAAGTGGAAAGAGCAGTAGTTGGGAGTCAGGGACTGTACAGTCTAATCCTAGTTCTTTCACTAAGTAGGTGCTTCAGTTTAGGAGGTCACTTAACCCATGTGGGCCTCAGTAGTCTCATCTCTAATGTAATAAGCCAGCCTTAATATTTGGTTTATTTTTGTCTCTATGATTCATTCTGTGATCTGTGTGATGTCATGCTAAATAACTTGCTAGAAAAATATTCACCCACCAAATCATCCATCCAAGAAAACAGCCCTGTTGTTTTACTGAAATGACCCAAACATCCAGTGATTTGGTTGATGGCAATTCAGAGTTGAGTATTACATTACTGTGATGTAGAAGCCCTTTCCCAGTTTTCAATTCTTTTAAAAAACTATTTATTTATTTATTTGGCTGCATCAGGTCTTAGTTTCAGCACTCTGGATATTTCCTTGTGGCATGCAGGCTTCTTTAGTTGAGGTGTGTGGGCTCAGGAGTTGTGGCACATGGTCTTAGTTGCCCTGTGGCATGTGAGATCTTAGTTCTCCGTCAGGGACTGAACCCACATTCCCTACATTGGAAGGTGGATTCTTAAGTGGACCACCAGGGAAGTCCCCCAGTTTTCAATT
>NW_011482104.1:4290-5770 GCF_000754665.1 Bison bison bison | reverse complement strand
ATTTTCCAGGCAAGAGTACTGGAGTGGGGTGCCATTGCTATACTATAATATAAAATAAAAATTAAATAAGAAGTTAAAGAAGTAGACAAGGGCGAGACTAACTGGAGTCTTATTTGTCATACTAAGAGGTTTTGGACTTTTTCAGGAAATAGTTAATGGAAGCATGACATAGCCAGACCTTGGTGGCCATGTGGAGGATGGACTGGAGTAGGGAGAGACTGAGGGCAAAGAGAGTGGTCAGGAGCTTGACGGAGTAACCCAAGCAAGTGATAGGAGGGCCTGAACTAAAACAGAAACATTAAAGATGGAAAAGTGGTTTGAATTTAAGGGATATTTGACATAAGTTAACAGAACTAGTGACTAAGTAAACACGGGGGTGAAGGTAGTGGGAATTAAAAGTCAAGATGTCCTTATGGTGGGTCCCTTATTTTCAGAGATGCTTGAGAGCTATGGTACTATGGTATGTAGTCAGTTTTCATTCCAATCCCAAAGAAAGGCAATGCCAAAGAATGCTCAAACTACTGCACAATTGCACTCATCTCACACGCTAGTAAAGTAATGCTCAAAATTCTCCAAGCCAGGCTTCAGCAATACCCGAACTGTGAACTTCCAGATGTTCAAGCTGGTTTTAGAAAAGGCAGAGGCACCAGAGATCAAATTGCCAACATCCGCTGGATCATCAAAAAAGCAAGAGAGTTCCAGGAAAACATCTATTTCTGCTTTATTGACTATGCCAAAGCCTTTGACTGTGTGGATCACAATAAACTGTGGAAAATTATGAAAGAGATGGGAATACCACACCATCTGACCTGCCTCTTGGGAAACCTATATGCAGGTCAGGAAGCAACAGTTAGAACTGGACAGGGAACAACAGATTGGTTCCAAATAGGAAAAGGAGTACGTCAAGGCTGTATATTGCCACCCTGCTTATTTAACTTATATGCAGAGTACATCATGAGAAACACAGGGCTGGATGAAGCACAAGCTGGAATCAAGATTGCCGGGAGAAATATCAATAACCTCAGATATGCAGATGACACCACCCTTATGGCAGAAAGTGAAGAGGACCTAAAAAGACCTCTTGATGAAAGTGAAAGTGGAGAGTGAAAAAGTTGGCTTAAAGCTCAACATTCAGAAAACGAAGATCATGGCATCTGGTTCCATCACTTCATGGGAAATAGATGGGGAAACAGTGGAAACAGTGTCAGACTTTATTTTTGGGGGCTCCAAAATCACTGCAGATGGTGACTGCAGCCATGAAATTAAAAGATGCTTAGTCCTTGGAAGGAAAGTTATGACCAACCTAGATAGCATATTGAAAAGCAGAGATATTACTTTGCCAACAAAGGTCTGTCTGGTCAAGGCTATGGTTTTTCCTGTGGTCATGTATGGATGTGAGAGGTGGACTGTGAAGAAGGCTGAGTGCCGAAGAATTGATGCTTTTGAACTGTGGTGTTGGAGAAGACTCTTGAGAGTCCCT
>NW_011482104.1:0-1652 GCF_000754665.1 Bison bison bison | reverse complement strand
GTCATTTTCCCAGTACCTAGCACAGTACCTGCCACATAGAGGTTTTTGAATGAGTAGCATATGATGTCTTAGAAAAGCCAACCTTATTAAAAGTAATTCAGCTCGGTGTATACCTAAGGCTGTCATTAAGGCAATTTCTTCAAGAACATTAAGGTCAATTCAATCACTTTGGATCTTTCAGTTTTAGATTCCTCCTTGCTTAAAGGAAAGGAGATTTATTCAGTGGGAATAATAATAAAAACACAGTAAGACCAGATCGTAGAATCCCATGGTGTTATGGTGGGACTATAGTTTTAGAAGGCAGGACATGTTTTTCTTTTTGCTTTATAGTATTTCCCTGTGGCCCCTGATGCTTATCGGTAATACCTTGCAGTATAATATTTAGGTAGTTGTTAGGCCCTTCTGTCTCCATGGAGACAAGGGTAGATTTGTGAGTGTGCTAGTTGTTCCAAGTGACAAACCACAGCAGAAAGTTTAGCCAACATTTTCTCTCTCTCTTTTTTGCAGTTCAGAAGTCTTGAAAAAGCCTGCTGTACTGCATGACTTGTATGGAATTCACTTTGTAAAATACCTTCCTTCCTGAATTTAGTTTATTTTTCCCTAGGGAGAGTGTGATTTGTTTATAGGAATTATTGCTTCTCACCTGGAAATACTCTTTTGGTCAAATGAAGCTGTTTGCATATAGAAGTATTTCCAAGCCTCACTGCCCCTCCAAGCTCCTCCATGAAGATGTTCAGTAGAACAAAGGCAAACGAGAAATGTGCTTGACTAAGAATTGCCCCAGCATGCAAGCTACTGTGGAGCCTGGAAAACCTTTCCCTCATTAGAGTAAAGCAATGGACTGAAGCCACAATCCCCCATGGGTTCTCCATCGAGCTGAGCTTATTCTGGCCATGAGAAAGTGGCCTACTTATGATGGTGCTTGGCACAAGCAAAGCAAGAGAGAGAATGTAGGACGATTTCTCTCTATGACAAATCCCTCTGAAAGTGGGAAGCTGACAGCAGGTGATGCCATCAAAACAGGCTTTGGCTTTCAAGGCCAGCCCTTCATCTCCTGGCCCAATACCTCTCTTTGCCTTCTCCTGGGCTTCCCTTGATATTCCCACTAGAAGCAGAACAAGTATGGCTCTGTCAGATCCCAATTACCCTTCCCTTGAACTTGAATATAGGCTGGCTGAGTTTGGGAAAGTGAAGTTCAAGGGTCTGGGAGCTTTGATAAAATTTTTTTAAGCAGAGTCAAAGCTCTAATATTAATGCCAGTAATTTCAAATTTGTAATAACTCAGAGGGCTGGCCTGAAAGTTACCTTTGTTCAGCAATGTATTCAAAAAGAACTTTGTCACAGAAGCTGTTAAAGATGTGCAAAAATCGTGAGAATAGTATAATGAACCTCCATGTACCATCACCCAACTTCAACATTTATTACCATTTTCCCAATAGTAACGAAACAGGTCTTCATGCAGAGCTCCATCTTGATTTCATATAGGACTGTTTAATGCTCTTATGACTCTAAACTGTCTTTGTGCTCGTGCTCAGGTGGTAAGTCGTGTCTGACTCTCTGCGACCCCACGGACTGTAGCCCGCCAGGCTTCTGTGTCCATGGGGATTTTCCAGGCAAGAACACTGGAGTGAGTTGCCATTTCCTCCTCCACA
>NW_011482103.1:14381-15242 GCF_000754665.1 Bison bison bison | reverse complement strand
CTCTATTGCTGATGGTTGAGGTGGTGTTGTGACCTCCATCCCTGGTCTCTGGTGTTTTTGGGTCAGTGTGTGAGGTAAGCTCACATACATTGGCCTAGACCCTACACTCAGCCATTGCTGCTCTGCACTCTGGCTTCTATCAGCAGCTCTCCTTGCTTCAAGTACTTTCTGTCCTGGGAAACCACTGTTACCTTCTGCTTCCATTCTCTTTCTACAGTTTATGTGAGTTCAATTTTAAATTTGCAGTGGTACTTACGGGAAAGCTAAGAAGAGATGGTTAGTGATAAATTGAATATATGAGCCTGGAACTCAGAAGAAATTTCTGGGAATGAGATGGTGTTTACAGAAGCATCAGTGTATGGGTGCTAATAATATTACCAAGGATCCAGGTATGAAGTTATGGAAAGGAGGCAAAAACCATGGGTCACAGTGATATTTAAAGGGCATATAGAGAAAACAGAGTCTACAGAATATATGAAGACAGATATACATCTGTGTGGGCTAACTGACAAACATTATACTCAGATATTTCAAACAATGCCAGATCTAAAATCCTAGAGAAATATAACAAGACCCGATTTGCATTTCCATTCAAAAAATTCAGTTGTATAGGATGAGTTTTTACAGGTAGAAGATGATAAAAGTCTGATTTAATACAAGTTGGTGTTGAAAACACCTTGCAGGATTGGGGTTAGTTGATTACACTCTCACTGCCTAAGGTATGATATAATCCAACCAATAAAAACTGAGTGTTCTTTTTTTTTCTTCAATTTTTATTGAAGTATGGTCTATTTACAGTATTGTGTTAGTTTCTGGTCTACAGCAAAGTGATTCAGTTATATATATATATATATATATATA
>NW_011482103.1:10199-10568 GCF_000754665.1 Bison bison bison | reverse complement strand
CCACCAGGCTCCTCCATCCATGGGATTTTCCAGGCAAGAGTACTGGAGTGGGGTGTCATTGCCTTCTCCGGATAATGTTGCTGATATATAGGAAAGCTTTATATTCTGCATGTGTCTCTTGTTGCCACCTTGAATGCCGTTTGATTGATCTTTTCTGATAGCTCTAATCATTTGTCAGTTTATTCTCATTGATCTTATGTGTAGATGGGACTGCATTGCCTGTAATAATGATAATGCTATATCTTCTTTATATGTTTATCACTCATTTTTTTAAATTTTATTGTATTGGTTAAGATATTCAGAACTATAATATGTTCTGTATTCTATCCCATTCAACAATAAATAGAAATTGTGTTAGTTAAATTCCAA
>NW_011482103.1:9567-10099 GCF_000754665.1 Bison bison bison | reverse complement strand
CATATTCAAGTTAAAAATTGCAACTTCAAAATAGATAAGAATTAAATGTTCTGTGTGACACATGGATGAATCTCAAAAACATCATGCTGAATGAAGCCATCTAAACAGTACATACTATGTTTTTCCACTTACATAAAATCTATAAGAGATGAATCTAGTTTATATTGATAGAAATTAGACAGTGATTGCCTATGGGGGTTGATGGGAAGATAAGACAAGGGAACTTCCTGGGGTGAAAGAAATATCCTATATTAAGGGGTGGGAATTATATTATTATATAGGCTTATAAATTTTAAAAACAATTGACAATTTAAAATCTATACATTTTATTGTATGTATTTTATACTTCAGTCATAAAATATACATTCTTAAGAGTTGGGCAATGTAATAAAGAAATGCCAATATACAGTGAGTTGTATAAAATCAAAGTTTATTTTTGTTTTCAAAGTTTATCTTTTATCTCATGTAACAGTTCAATCATGTCTGAGCTGGAGGAGCTACTCTGCTCAAAGTAGTCAGTCAGAGAACAGCA
>NW_011482103.1:8991-9467 GCF_000754665.1 Bison bison bison | reverse complement strand
TCCAACTGGGATATAGAAAGTCAAAAAATTGTCCTCACTATATCAATGATGAAAAGTTAGATAATACACAGTCACAAATTATAAATATGCACCAGAGAGCTGGAAATGTCTCAATAACTAAATATGAAGATTTCAAGTCATAAAATGAATGAACATAACAAAACAGAAACTGACTCACAGATATGGAAAACCAACTACTGGATACTATGGGGGAAAGGGAAGTGGGGAGAGGCAAGATAGGTTTATACGATTAAGGGATATAAACTACTGTGTATAAAATAGATAAGAAACAAGGAGATATTGTACAGGATAGGGAAATATATCCATTATTTTGAAGTAACTTTATATGGAATATAATCTATAAAATATTGATAAATATGCTGTATACCTGAAATTAACAAAATAGTGTAAATCAACTATACTTCAGTTAAAAAAATGGAGAATGACCCAAATATCAGTTAGTTGAGGAATGGATA
>NW_011482103.1:4290-6173 GCF_000754665.1 Bison bison bison | reverse complement strand
ACTAGAGAAAGCCTGTGTGAAGCAATGAAGACCCAGCATCACCACCACAACAAAAGACAGTGAGTACACTAGCTAATCCACATTTGGAGTGTCAAACTACTGAGGCTAGGGAAAAATAGGATGGAGAAGAAAAAAAAAAAAACACTGAAAGAAAGAAGAAGCAAGGGACAGACTTCCCCTTTTCCACTTCTGTTTGTGAAATTAGGAGCTTCAACCTCCATCAAGAGGAGAGAAGAGAAATGAACCGTAGGAAGGTGCAGAGGTTTTATAGGTTTTATGAGATGGTCATTTCTGTCAAATATTGTATATGGACTTATGAAGACTAGAATGCATGCCTGAGTGCTGAAACATCATGTACAGACCTTGGAGAAAATGGAGTTGAAACTTGTCTGGACACCTGTTCACAATGGTTGAGTGGCCTGGCTACAATGTCTTGTTCTTGAAGTATAAGTGGAACACAATGCAGGGGAGTACAAGAGTCTTTTATAATAAATATAATCCTGCCACACCTTGAGGTGATCTTGAATGATTCCTACTTCTTGGTATTTATGCCTGTGTGTAATCCCATCCCCTTCAGAGTGGACTGAACTTGTGACTTGCTTCTAACCAACAGATTATGTAAAAAGTGATGGATATCACACCCATGATTAGGTTATATTATATGACAAACTATGGTATTGTTTGTCACAACTATGTGACAATTATGATTATGTTATATAAGATTCTGGTTTTTTGTCTCCTAGTTCTAGAGGCTGGAAGTCCAAAATCAAGGTGGTTACAGGGTTGGTTCCTTCCGAGGGCCATGAGGGCAGGATCTGTTCGAGTCTTCTCTCCTGGGCTTGTAGATGTCATCTTTTACCTGGGTCTCTTCATATCATCTTCCCCTATGTGTGTCTCTGTGTCCAAATTTCCCCTTTGCATATGGATACCAGTCGTACTGGATTAGGGCCCACACTAATGACCTCATTTTATCACCTCCATAAAGATTCTACATGCAAATAAGTCTCACATTGTAAGCTACCTGGGGTTAGGACTCCAAAATACATTTTTTTTGACACAATTCAACCTATAATATACAGTAACAGATTCTTCTGTGACTTGCTGGATTCACTGTCAATGTACTTTTATTCAGCTGCTGTTACTTGGTGCAAAAGTTTAATCTGTGATGGGAAATAAAATGAATGTAAGCCATATCAACTTCCCCATCATACTGACATTACTACTAATTCTCAGAACAGAAATCTGCCCACTCACAGAACAGTCTAAAAAGCATCTAAACCCCCCTTCACTTTCAGGTAGTGAATTTATACATGTATGTATGCATGTGTGCTTGTGCACTCAGTCACTCAGGCATGTCTGATTCTTTGTGACCCCATGCACTGTAGCTCACCAGGCTCCTCTAACCATGGGATTCTCCAGGTAAGAATACTGGTGTGAGTTGCCATTTCCCCCTCCAGGGGATCTTCCTGACACAGGGGTTGAATCTGCATCTCCTGTGTCTCCTGCATTGCAGGCAGACTCTCTACTACTGTGCCACCTAGGAAGCCCCATGTATATATGTACATATATATGTGTGTGTATATATATGTGTGTATATATATGTGTATATATATATATGTGTATATATATATATATATGCATATAGCTATATAAAAGCATATATTTCTGCTTTATTGACTATCCAAAAGCCTTTGACTGTGTGGATCACAATAAACCTGTGGAAAATTATGAAAGAGACAGGAATACCATACCACCTGACCTGCTTCTTGAGAAACTTCTATGCATGTCAGGAAGCGACGGTTAGAACTGGACATGGAACAACAGACTGGTTCCAAATAGGAAAAGGAGTACATCAAGGCTGTATATTGTCACCCTGCTTATTT
>NW_011482103.1:484-1047 GCF_000754665.1 Bison bison bison | reverse complement strand
GAACACTGGAATGGGTTGCCATTTCCTCCTCCAATGCATGAAAGTGAAAAGTGAAAGTAAAGTCGCTCAGTCGTGTCCGACCCTTAGCGACCCCATGGACCGTGGCCTACCAGGCTCCTCCGTCCATGGGATTTTCCAGACAAGAGTACTGGAGTGGGTTGTCATTGCCTTCTCCGCACAGAAGGAACAAGCCACCTGTCAAAAAATCTTGCCCCATCTTCATCTCAGTTAGAGACGTCTTATATAAACTCCCGATCTTTCCAAGTATTCTGAACTGATCACATGACATGCCTTTCCACTTACTAAGTACTAGGAAATAACAAAATTCACAAACACAAACACACATACATATATACACACACCTACACATACACATACACATTCCTAAATGTTTACTGGGAGTCTAGGTGAATGAAATAACACTATCCTAAATGTAGCATCCCTCTGCAGGACCAGTCCTCAGGACTACTTGATGTCTGCTTTTAGACTACAAAGCTTTTCACAGAAAATTAGCCAGATATGTCAGAACTGAAACCAGCTTTGCAAAAGTTTAATCTATTTTA
>NW_011482103.1:0-384 GCF_000754665.1 Bison bison bison | reverse complement strand
TAGGAAAAACAGTAATTATATTAAGTAGTGGTAAAGTTAAGGACTAGCACGTACATATGGAGTTGACATGAGGTATGTGGGTTCTTTCAATATTGCTTTAGATCATAACCTATTAGGTCAGTAGTATTTGTTAATGAGCATTTTAATAAAGAAGTGTTTGGATATATTCTACAAAGTATAAAGAATAAATAAGTTAAAAATATACCAAATATATATAATACATTTTACCTGTTCATTAAATATCTAGGGAAAAAGAGGTGCAAAAATGATAAAATTTTCTGCTTAGCAACATATTTGTATTAATAATCACTGCCTAGATTCCCAGATTTTCATCCCAGTGCCTCCATTATATTGTGTTTTTGGCTCTCTCATTCAATTTATTTT
>NW_011482102.1:9631-10657 GCF_000754665.1 Bison bison bison | reverse complement strand
TTTTAGGTGAATGTGTAGCTATATGTCCCTGGACCCTTAATGAAAACCTGTCACATTCGCAACTTTATCCTGTTTGGTAAATTTCCTCTATAAGCGTAACTAGTAGCCTGATGCTATGAAAAGTCACCTTCTCTTGAGAAGTTTGAATAGGTATTTGTATTCATGATATCAGTGATCTCAAAAAAATAAAATCCAATTGTCACGCAACCACCATCCCACTTTTTCTTTTTGTTATAGGAATTTGCTTTGTGAAGCAAAATAGACCTATCTGGTTATAGGTGTTATGGGAAGATCTAAGGTGGGATAGTACTTGAGTGTCAGATATCCTCTTGGGGTCCGTAGGTGTTGGATGTGGTAGAGATTGACTCTGTGCCTCTTGAAGAACATTCTGTTGTGGTGTCGAGAACTTGGTGGCAATGGTTTCTTAGGAAAAAAACTAAATCTGGCCCAGGAAACATTTCTGGGGGGGAAAAAAAAAGGTCCCTAATGCTTTTCGTTGCCTGATATTTAACAAGGATGGAATGGACTCTGGGTTGTCCAGGAGAAGGTGGATTCTGGCGTTGCCAGCTGACCGGTCATTGCTTCCTGACATGATGGGACGAGTCCCTTCTGCTCTAGACTCACTCTTCTGCCTGGGCTGCAGGTCCTGCCCCTCCTTGATGACTTCGTGTGCCTGCTTTCTCAGTTCCTCACCCTCTGTCGTATTCTTACTTTTGCTTCCATCCTGTTTGCTTTACAGCCAAACACCTCAGCAAAACACCCAAACTCGTTAGCAGTAGCAGACATGCCCTGACTGTCCTGGCCTTGGCTTTGCCTCTCGCCATTTCCAATTTCCCTGTGCTGATCATCCTGCCAAGTTCCAGAACCTCACCTTGGATAGCACTTCTCCCAAGACGCCTCTGAATCACAGATCAGGCTAAGTGACTCTTGCTTCTGTTGGCAGAGTATTTCAAAGATGGATTTTTCTAAGCCAACTAAATAGTCCTGTAGGTTTTGTTTTCATATATTTGTGTGCTGTGCATCTTC
>NW_011482102.1:5445-6013 GCF_000754665.1 Bison bison bison | reverse complement strand
CCCATCTTTTTAAGAATTTTCCACACTTTTCTGTGATCCACACAGTCAAAGGCTTTAGCACAGTCAATGAAACAGAGTAGATGATTGTCTGGAATTCTCTTCCTTTTTTGATGATCCAACAATGTTCGCAATTTGATCTCTGGTTCCTCGCCTTTTCTAAATGCAGCTTGAATATCTGGAAGTTCTCAGTTCACATACTGTTGAAGCCTAGCTCAAAAGATGTTGAGCATTACCTTGCTAGCATGTGAAATGAACACAATTATTTGGTACTTTGAATATTCTTTGGCATTGCCTTTCTTTGGGATTGGAATGAAAACTGACATTTTCCAGTCCTTTGGCCACTGCTGAGTTCTCCATATTTGCTGGCATACTGAGTACAGCACTTTCACAGCATCATCTTTTAGGATTTGAAATAGCTCAGGTGGAATTCCATTATCTCTACTAGCTTTGTTCGTAGTGATGCTTCCTAAAGCCCACTTGACTTAGCATGCACAATGTCTGGTTCTCGGTGAGTGATCACACCATCATGGTTATCTGGGTCATGAAGATCTTTTTCGTATAGTTCTGC
>NW_011482102.1:4875-5345 GCF_000754665.1 Bison bison bison | reverse complement strand
AAGCCCTCTTGGAGGAGGTCGCCATTAACCCCACCTTAGAGCTGCCAGAACTTATACAGGGCTGGGAAATAGACTCTTGGAGTGCACAAACAGAACCTTGTGCACCAGGACCCAGGATAAAGGAGCAGTGACCCCACAAGAGACTGAGCCAGACTTGCCTGTGAATGTCCAGGAGTCTCCAGTGGAGGCATGGATTGGTGGTGGCCTGCTGCAGGGTTGGGGGCACTGAGTGTAGCAGTACATGCATAGGATCATTGGAAAGAGGTAACCATTATCTTCATTACCTCCACCATAGTTTGGTCCCAGGTAAATAGCAGGGAGGGAACACAGCTCCACCATCAACAGAAAATTGAGGAGGGTTCAGGATGGGGAATACATGTATACCTGTGGCAGATTCATTTCGATATTTGGCAAAACTAATACAATATTGTAAAGTTTGAAAATAAAATAAAATTAAAAAAATTTAAAAA
>NW_011482102.1:0-993 GCF_000754665.1 Bison bison bison | reverse complement strand
GAGGTGGGAAAGAGGAAAAGAGATAAATATTTGCTTACAAGTGTGTAGTCATAAACTATTTTTAAAGACACCATACTCTAGAGGTTTCTGATTTAGGCAGTCAAGAAAATTAGAATCATTCACACTAGAAATCCTAAAGTTAAAATCACAATTATTTGACACCTCATTAGTAAGGCACTTTTTTTTTTTAGTATTTTAGTATTTTATTTAGTATTCAGTATTTTTCTAGACTATCCAGTATCATCTGATAATTTCACATGCTGAATGTATTCCCTGTGCTGTGCATCACACCCTTGTATCTGATTTTATACCCAGCAGTTTCTTCCTCTTCATCCCCTTCCCCTATTTTACCCCCACCCCTTTCCCTGCTGGGCCACTAGTTTGTTCTCTGTATCTGTGTGTCTGAAAGCACTTTTAATTGCTTCTTTTTTCCCCAAGAATTTCACTATTCTTGCTGGAAGCACTGATGAATGGCTGATGTGGAGCCTTCTGAAAGGCATGTAGTACTTAAATAATAAAACAAAAATTTTTGGTGGAGAAGAGATTGTTTATGCTTCTCTTTTTTTGCTCACTTAAGGACAACATCTACTTTAGAGAGATCCATATTCCTGAACTGCAAACTTTGTAGAAGCCGAAGGAAATGGTCCTTGTCAAGCTGAAATGTTAACCCTCTCTCTGGTTGCTATCCCAACCCACCCTCTCTTCCTCCTTAGAAAACATGAGCTGGGTCTGGGCTCCTGAGAGATCAGTGCAGGGTGCGAATATCTGCTGAGGCTGCACCCGAGTCAGATTTTGAGTGCTTGGTTGATAGTAAGAGGATGCGAAATGATATAAACTAGAACACTTTCTAACACCATACACAAAAATAAACTCAAAATGGATTAAAGGTCTAAATGTAAGACCAGAAACTATAAAACTCCTAGAGGAAAGCATAGGCAAAACACTATCTGACATAAATCACAGCAGGATTCTCTATGACCCACCTCCCAGAGT
>NW_011482101.1:20017-21449 GCF_000754665.1 Bison bison bison | reverse complement strand
CACCATTTGAGACTTGAGTTCAGTATGGAAGGGAGGCTCTTGCTTTGAGCCATCATCTTACATTTAGGTTAGAGCAGTGGACATGAGGATAGATCTTGCTTCTTACTCTTGTTTTTAAAAAATTAATTAATTGTTTATTTAATTGGAGGATAATTGCTTTACCATATGCTGATTTCTGCCATACATTGAATCAGTCAAAATTATACATATATCCATGCCCTCTTGGGCCTTCCTCCCCTCGCAGAACCCTGCCCCTCTAGGTCACCCCAGAATGCCAGGCTGGGATCCCTGTGTTATATAGCAGCTTCCCTGTATCTCTGCACTTCACACATGATAGTGTATATATGCTAATGCTCCTCTCTCAATTCATCCTTCTCTCCCTTGCCTCTTACTCTTGAAGCAGCTCAAGGAAAGAATGGCAGAGACAGCGCTGCAGGCTGAGGTCTCATGACTGAAGAGAACACCGACCACCACTCAATGTGCCCTTGTTTGGTGTTTCATAGAAACTTGTGCTATTTAACTCAATCCTGACAATATCTCAGTGAAAAACTTTCTAGTCACTGTCAGCTCAATGACTCTGTTACCTTGAACAGGACCAGAACTCAAATCCAACGTTTTAGAGCACAGTCTGTACTCATTTCTCCACATTGTGCAGCTTCAGATGAAGTTTAAAGGCAGGACCGGTTGTCCTAATTGAAGCCTCACTGATGCCCTCGTGTTTCTGGTTAGTACATCTTGTACAGTATTGATTTCTTGTTTGTAAGAATCCTTAGCTTGCATGCCTATCAAGATTTTCATGGTGCTCGTATTAATGCAGGTGTTTCCAATCACAGTGCCTTTGCTAGGCCCCAGTCACCATCCACTTTGATCACCACCATCCACCAGTCCTAGAAGTTTTCCCTGTACCCTGCATTCTAAGCATCCTGAATTTCCTGGTTGGGAGTTTCTCATGATCAAAATACTTAGTCCTAGAGGTAGACAGAGCTGTCCTTGTATGTATCTCCAGACGGAAGCACCTCAAACCACACTCAGGGTGTGCATTACTTTCCCGTGGCAGCCATCACACATGACTGCAAACTTGGTGACTTAACAGAACTTTCTTCTCTCACATTTCTGGAAACTGGAAGTCCCAAGTCAAGTTTTGGCAGGGCCACACTATGCCCACAGGCGTTCGGGAAGAATCTGCTCCTTGCCTCTTCTAGTTTGGGGTGGCTTTGGGCATCCATTGATGTTCCTTGGTTTGTAACTTCATCACTTTAATGTCTGCCTCCATATTTTTTTAATATTTGTTATTTATTTATTTATTTGGCTGTGCTGGATCTTAGCTGTGGCACACGGGATCTTTGATCTCTGTTGAGACGAGCAGGATCTTTAGTTGTGACACGTGGGATCTAGTTCTCTGACCAGGGATTGAACCCCCTGCATTGGTGGC
>NW_011482101.1:17285-17514 GCF_000754665.1 Bison bison bison | reverse complement strand
ACACCACATCTTCTTTATTAACAGTTTGCTTCCATGTATTCACTATTATAAATAATACTGCTATGAACACTGGGGTGTATGTATCTTTTTGAATTGGAGTTTTCTCCAGATATATACCCAGAAGTGAGATTGCTGGTTCATATGGTATTTCTCTGTTGTTTTTTAAGAAATCCGCATATTATTTTCCATAGTGGTTGCATGAGTTTACATTCCCACCAACAGCGTAGGA
>NW_011482101.1:15207-17185 GCF_000754665.1 Bison bison bison | reverse complement strand
TGCTGCTCATTTTCAGAAGGGTCAGGGCAGAGGCCTTGAGGAAGACTAATGGCCCCAGAGGAGAAGCCATACCAGCTACACTTGAGAGGATGGAAAGAGAACTAAGCCTGGATATCAGAGGCAAAGGACAAAGGCATAGAGATGTGAAAACAAGCAAACAAAAAAAAGAGCATTAAGGTGGGTGAATTGGAAAAGGGCTAGCTCTTTGGGTCTGAACCTATACAGGAAGTGTTTCAGCATAGATTCACCAGTAACAGAGAATGGACAGGAGACAGGAGAGGAAAAGGGGGTATGGAAGCAGAAAAGCTGTGAAGCCTTACTTAGGCACTGGGAGGGCAGCTCGGGTTTGCACAGTGTACTTTCTCTGAGCAGCAAAATCTGGGCCACTGGAGACCACACATCCCTGGAGCTCCCATCTGGCAGATTGAGAACTTATTCAAATATCAATTAATCGTTCCTCATTTAATTTCTTTTAAAACATTTTCACAGTGCAAATAATGAGGAAAAATCTTCTGCTTTGAAAAGTCAAGCAGGACCCACCACTTTAAAGAAATTAGTTTCAAACTGTTGCAAATTGGAAGCTAGTAAGTGGGTAGATATTGGCAGTTTGGTTCAGGAGCTTAAGATTTCTCTGTCTCACAAAAGAAAGCGAAAGTGAGAGTTGCTCAGTCACATCCAACTCTTTGCAACCCCATGGACTATACAGTCCATGGAATTCTCCAGGCCAGAATATTGGAGTGGGTAGCCTTTCCCTTCTCCAGGGAATCTTCCCTACCCAGGGATCGAACCCAGGTCTCCTGCATTGCAGGCAGATTCTTTCCAGTTGAGCCACAATGGAAGCCCTGTCTCACAAAAGAAAGACTAAATAAACCATGAACTTTTTCCAAGGAAAAAGAGGCAAGTCCCAACGATTTTTTATTATTTCTTATATATATTACATTTCCTCTCTTTGATCTGGTGCTAGTAGAATTGCAGCTTGAAAGCTAGCAGTTGATTGTGGAATCTTAGTGTTAACATGGACGGTTGCAGGTACATTGAGGCTCCAAGAGGGTATGTGGCTTGCCCAGAGTCACACAGCTAGTTAGTGGCATATCTAGCTGGACCAGAAAGCCAAGGTTTTCATTATGTTTCTTTCAGTCGGTGCTGCCCTCTGACCGCCATAATGAATGATTGTTCACTAGCTGGTGAGAAAGACAGTAGTGGATGAAGTAAAGAGATAGATGGTGGAATTAGAACAAACTCGGATGCAGGTAGTTTTCTGGCTCACTGTAACACCTTCTCTGGCCCACTGAAACCAGCCCACTTGAAGCAGGGTCTTCAGATTAGGGAAATATGGAAATCAGTCCCCCTGGGAAGACCCTGGAGGTGCCAGACTAATTGACCCATGCTTGCTAAAGAACTGCCAAAGGCTTTTAATTTCCTGCAAATAAAACAGTCTTCTCCAATGCAGATATGGAGTGGGTGTTTATATGTTAGTTCCCTTGCCTTCTCCCCCAATTTTTTTTTCTGAAAAGTGGAGGCTGAAATCCCTCTGTGACTTTTTGCACAGGACTGCTTGGGAAAGTAGGTAGGAAAAAGAGTTTAGATTTTATTCTAAATCTCTCAGGTAGTTCCTGGTTGATTTTAAGTAGGGAAATGAATGATCTGATTTTTAACCATGTTTTAAATTTGAAGTATAGTTAATTTACAGTGTTGTTAGTTCTGATGCACAGCAAAGTTATACATATATATTCTTTTTTAGATTCTTTTCCATTATATTAATAGATTATTACAAGATATTGAATATAATTCCTTGTGCTATACAGTAGGTCCTTGTTGGTTGTCTATTTTATATATAGTAGTGTGTACATGTCCATCCCAAGCTCCTCATCCCTTCCTATCCCACTATCCACTTTGGAAACCATAACTTTGTTTTCTATGTCTGTGAGTCTGTTTCTGTTCTGTAAAAATGTTTATATTTTTAGATTTCACATATAAG
>NW_011482101.1:14559-14920 GCF_000754665.1 Bison bison bison | reverse complement strand
TCCGCATATTATTTTCCATAGTGGTTGCATGAGTTTACATTCCCACCAACAGTGTAGGAGGGTTCCCATTTCTCCACACCAACTCCAGAATTTATTGTCAACTTTTTAATGATGACCATTCTGACCAGTGTGAGGAGTAGTTTTGATGTGCATTTCTCTAATACTTAGCAGTACTGAGCATCTTTTCATGTGCCTATTGGCCATCTATATGTCTTCTTTGGAGAAATGTATATTTAGGTCTTCTGCCCATTTTTTGACTGGGTTGATTTTTGTTGTTGTTATTAAGTTGTATGAGCTGTTTATATAGTTTGGAAATTCATTTCTTTTCTTTTTTTCCTCTTTCTGTTCAGTGATAGTGATT
>NW_011482101.1:9075-13004 GCF_000754665.1 Bison bison bison | reverse complement strand
TTTTTCAAGGATTTTTAAGTTTATTACAGGGCAGAGACTGATGATTAGAATCTGCTGTGAGATCCAGTGCTGGTTGATGAATTGCTGGAGACTCAGTGCAGGCAAGTCTGAGCATTATAAAATCCAGGAGGATCCCATCAGAGGGGCCACTCCGTAAAATGCAAGATTTACCTCAAAGAGCTCAATCATATTCCCACAGTAAATATAAAAGAAAAATCCCCTTGGGCATCATAGAAGGTAAAGGGACCATTTTTGGAAATTTGATTTATTTTTTTAAAAAAAATGATTACTCTGGTGTGACTGGAGAATGGATGGCAGGGAGTTATAAAAGCTAAGTAAAATACATCAGAAGCAATTGCTTTAGGCCAAATGGGAATGCTGGATTAGATCAGAATGGTAATATTAGTGACGGATGGAAGTAGACAGATTCAGGATACATTTTTGGAGGTAGAGTATGAAGGATTTTTGGATGATTTGAACATGTGGTGAGAAAAAGAATGAAATCAATCTTAGACATTTTTATGTAAGCAACTGGGAGAGTTGGGAGAGTGGACTTTTGCAGGAAGAATCATGAGTTTGCATCTAACCATGTTGATTTTGAGGTACCTATTGGACATCCAAATGGTGATGTCAGGTGGGCAACTGGATATTAGTGGAAATGTAAGCTTGGGAGTCATCAGCACATACACAGTATTTAAAGCTATAGGACTGAATGAGGTCACTTAGGGTGAGAAGAAAAGGAGGCTACAAAATAGATTGAGGAGAGGCCAGTGAGATAGAAATAGAACCAGGAGAGTGCAGTGTTCTCGAAGCCCAGGGAAGAACAGAGTTTAAAATGGATGGAATAGTCAGATGTGTCAAGTCTTACTGAAAGTCAAATAAATTAAGATCAGAGAAGAGAGCACTGACTTTGATGACATGAAGGTCATTGATATCTTTTCCAAAAACAAATGTTATCAAAAGTTTCTGTAGCTTGGGTGGTGGAGACGGAAACTAGATTAAAGTGAGTTGAGGAAAAAAATGAGAGGTGAAAATGGTGACTATAGACCATTTATACAAGAGATATGGTTGTGAAGTGGATCAGAAATGAGGTGGCAGGTGGAATGCAGATGTGAGGTAAACGGATTAAAAAAAAGTGGATAATGGCTAGGGCATACCTGTTTGCTGATGAAGATGATCAGAGAGATGGGGAGAATTTTGAGATATGAGAAAGAAAAGGAGTAAATAACAGGAGGAAGGGGACCCCTGTGAAGGATGGAGGGGATGGGATGGACACTGAACACAAGTGGAGTGGTTACCCCCAGAGAGAGGCGCGGACATTTCCCTATAGGGCGCCTGCTTTGTCAAGTGAATGAGGCAAAAACATCATTTGTGAGTGAAAGTTTAGATGTTGGATTTGTTTGTAGCTTTGAAGAGGGAGAGAAAGCTGTGAAATAGTTGTTTTGGATAGTAGGAATGTGAACATTAAAGTAAGAGGTGGGATGTTCAGGCAACATAGAGGGCTCATTTGAAATTTATGACCTTGACTTTAAAATGAAGCCTGCCAACACGACTGTGATTATTCAGACAGTGTTCAGCTGCTAAAATACAGGGATGTAGTAGGCAGAGACGATGGCTCACTGAAATTGGGACTTTGCAAGGCAGATGTGACAGAGAAAGAGAAATTACTGAGTCAAGTTTGTTTCTAAGAGAGTGAATATAATGCTGGATTGTTAAGTTGAAGATCTGGATAGAGTGAATTGAAGAAACAGGATTGATGATTAAATGTGAGAAGTTGTTGAGTACTTTGCAGTACCTTGCGGGACTTGATGAAGTTAATTACTGAATGAGATAGTATGGCAGGTGATCTGATAGGAAGAGAATAGGCAGATAAAGAGGATCCCAAAGAGGAGATTAAGGAGTGATCCCTGATGTAGGAAATGGAAAGAATGATTCCAGAAGGAAGGAGCAGTCAGTAGGGTGAGACATCAAGTGAGATAGGGATAGAGTGACAAGAGCCATTTCAGTGGAATGATAGGATCCATTGTGGTGGACTGAGAACTGATTGTGAAGGGAAACTAAAAAAATAGGTGGTTCCTACAGACGAATGGAGCCTTAAGTGATCGAGCAACATGCTTATTTTTTTTAATGGAAATTGCTATTGATATAATTGTAAATTGACATGCAGTTGCAAGAAATAAACAGATTTTTTGAGGGACCTGCCTAGTTTCCCCCAGTGGTGAAAGAAAAAAAGTGAAGTTGCTAACTTGTGTCCAACTCTTGGCGACCCCATGGACTGTAGCCCACCAGGCTCCTCTGTCCATGGAATTTTCCAGGCAAGGATACTGGAGTGCGGTGCCATTCCCTTCTCTAGGGGAGCTTCCAGACCCAGGGATCGAACCCAGGTCTCTCACACTGCAGGCAGACTCTTTACCGTCTAAGCCACCAGGAAAGCCCTATGGTAATGGTAATATCCTGCAATAAGACAGTACAATATCCCACCCTGGACATTGACACTGATAGAAGATGCCAATCTTCCCTAGATTTCCCCTAGCACCACCTGCACTTGCGTGAGTGTACACATATTAAATTGTATACAATCTTATCACCTGTGCAGTTGTATGTGCATCAGCACTCATAGGACTGCATGTGCTTCCAACACCACAGGGATCCCTCATGTTGCTCTTTTATAACCACATCCACTACTCTCCTATATCCCTCTCACCACCCCTCCCCCATCTGCTTGCAATCACTAATGTTTTCTATTCCTATAATTTTGTCATTTCTTGAATGCTATATACACGGAATCACCCAGTATGTAAACTTTAGGAATTGGCTTTTCTCATTCAGCATAATTCCCTAGAGATTCATCCAAGTACTCTAAGTATCAATAGTTTATTCCTTTTTATTCTTGAGTTCCATGGTACAGACATGCCACACTTAGCTTAACCATTTGCCCATCAAAGAACGTCTGAGCTGTTGCTGCTTTTTGGAACTTACATGTAAAGCTGCTGTAGACATATGTGTACAGGTTTTTGGGTAAAGATAGGTCTTCATTTCTCTGGGATAAATACTCAGGAGTGAAATTACTAGGTCATATGATAGTTGTATGTTTAATTTTTTAAGGGACTTTCAAACCATTTTTCAGAGTAGCTGTATCTGTTTACATTCTTACCTGCAGTAGATGAGTGATCCAATTTTTAGGCATCATCACCAGAATTTTATGATATTATTTTTTTTGTTTTAGCCACACTGCTAAGTGCACAGTGGTATCATATAGTGCATGTAACTTGTGTTTCCCTGATAGCCAATTATTTTGAACCGTTTTTAATGTGCTTATTGGCCATCTATATATCCACTTTAATGAAGTATCTGTACTTTCGTTGATTTTTTAATTGGATTTTTTTATTTTTACTGTTGTGCTTTGACAGTTCTATAATTATAGATAATTTAGATACTGTCAATCAGGTATGTGGTTTGCAAATAACTTTTTCCCAGACTGTAGCTTGTGTTTTCATTCTCTTCACATGGCCTTTCTCAGAGAAAAGAATTTTCTTTCAGTACTTGAAAGGTTGTGCCACTTCCTCCTGTTCTTCGTGGTTTCAGATGAGAAATCTGCTGGCATTTGAATTGGTATTCTCTCTGGGTAATGTGTTGTTTTTGTATGGCCGCTTTCAGGAATTTTTTTGTCTTTATTCATCAGAAGTTTAATTACAACGTCTTGGCATGCATTTCTTTGTATTTATACTATTTGGAGTTCGCTCAGCTTGTTGAATCTATAGGTCTACATCTTTCACCAAACTTCAGAAGTTTTTAGCTCTTATTTTCTACTTTTTTTTTTTCAGTTCAGTCTTTTTTCTCTTCCTCTTGGAGGTCCATGATGTGAATATTGGATCTTTTGTTGTTTCACAGATCTCTGAGGTTCTGTTCATGTTTTTTTTTTTTTACAG
>NW_011482101.1:6680-7391 GCF_000754665.1 Bison bison bison | reverse complement strand
GCATGCATGCTAAGTCACTTCAGTAGTTTCCAACTCTTTGCAACCCACCAGGCTCCTCTGTCCATAGGATTCTCCAAGCAAGAATACTGGAGTGGGTTGTCATACCTCCTCTGGGGTATCTTCCTGACCAAGGGATTGAACCCAACTCTCCTAAAGTCTCCTGCATTGACAGGTGGGTTCTTTACTACTAGCGCCACCTGGGAAGACCCTTGAGGCATTATTATGTACCTGCAATAGAGAAAATGAGGAATAAGATATTTGCATGAATAAATCAAGGACTACCAATTTTTCCATAATCTGGCCTTGTCTGTGGTAGATGAGTAGAACTATCTGATGGTATTATTCTCTTTCTGTAGGTATCAATGTGCTACAAATTAATAAAGCTTTGAAAGAGCATGAAAAATAGGTTAGCTTCAGAGCTGGTAGGTGTTGTCTGTGTTCCAGAAGGTTGAACTAGATGAAACTGACAATGAATTGTTTTGACCTGTAACGATGTCAACTTCATATGGATTGGATTAATATTTCAAATTAGTTCACTTAACAAATTTCTCTTGGACATGTGAAAGTGAAAGTCATTCAGTCATGTCCGACTCTTTGCAACTCCATGGACTGTAGTCCATGGAATTCTCCAGGCCAGAATACTGGAGTGGGTAGCCTGTCCTTTCTCCAGGGGATCTTCCCAACCCAGGGATCGAACCCAGGTCTCCCGCA
>NW_011482101.1:3996-5722 GCF_000754665.1 Bison bison bison | reverse complement strand
ACCAGTCTGTTGTTCCATGTCCAGTTCTAACTGTTGCTTCCTGACCTGAATACAGGTTTCTCAAGAGGCGGGTCAGGTGGTCTGGTATTCCCATCTCTTTCAGAATTTTTCACAGTTTGTTGTGATCCACACAGTCAAAGGCTTTTGCATAGTCAATAGAGCAGAAATAGATGTTTCTCTGGAACTCTTGCTTTTTCGATGATCCAGCAGATGTTGGCAATTTGATCCTGGTTCTTCTGCCTTTTCTAAAACCAGCTTGAACATCTTAGATTACATGCCTCTTATTCTACTCATTTCTGTTAAGTGCCAACAGCATTGTTGTTGCTGTTGTTGTTGTTCAGTCACTCAGTCGTGTTCAACTCTTTGTGACCCCATGGACTGCAGCAAGCCACACTGTACTGTCCTTTACCATCTCCCGGAGATTGCTCAAACTCATGTCCAATGAGGCAGTGATGTCATCCAACCATCTCATCCTCTGTTATCCCCTTCTCCTCTTTTCTCCTCCTTCTCCAGTCTTTCCCAGCATCAAGGTCTTTTCCAGTGAGTTGGCTCTTCGCATCAGGTGGGCAAAATATTGGAGCTTCAGCTTCAGTATCAGTCCTTCCAATGAATATTCGGGACTGATTTCCTTTAGGATGGACTGATTTGATCTCCTTGCAGTCCAAGGGACTTCCAAGAGTCTTCTCCAGCACCACAGTTCGAAAGCATCAGTTCTTTGGTGCTCAGCCTTCTTTATGGTCCAACTCTCACATCCTGTACATAACAGTGTTAGGGTAAGCCAAAATCTGTGCATGGGCTACGAGAGCTGTAGGAACACCTAACAATTTGGTGTGGTGGATAAGAGCACAGACTCTGGCTCCAACCTGTCTGAGTTTGAATCCTAGTTGTTTTTGAATCCTAGTTTTGAATCCTACTTACCAATTGAATGACTTTGGGCAAGGTCCTAAACTTCTTAATACCTCAGTTTCCTCATCTATAAATTGGGAGAATACAGTGCTTCCTTCATATGAATGAAGGCAGGATTAAATGAGTTAATATATACAAAATACTTAGCCTAGCTTTTAGTAAGTGCTGTGTAAGTTTTAGCTCTCCACATCATCATCTCTATTGCTACAGAGAAAATATTTGAAGTGTATTTTGTAAGATGACCTAAATTTCACAATTAATTTTTTCAGTTTTTAAATTTAAAAATAAGTTACGTATTGAGGTCCTGCTTTCCTTAGTTCCTGCAAAGAATAAGTAGAAACCGTTATCTCCTCCTTTCTATGAAATCATCATCTCCTTCAAGTCAGGGCCTGAGGCAAAAGCTAGAGCAAAGGAACAGGACGATGAAAGGACAGAGGATAGTAGCGCTGGTGTCACTGGACTGTATGGTACATGCGGGGCTGGGAAAAGAGTGAGCCAAGGCCTCGATATTCGAATCTATTCATGTACACACTTGTAAAGGTAAAAACCCCTTCTGCGTTGGCTTGAACAAAATCAGCTGAAAAGTCTGGAAAGAATGTTAACAGATTAAAGGCAAGGGTGTGTCCCACTGTTGGCATATAGTACCTTAAATGTGTGGTCTTTGGATGGATGCTGAATGGTCTGTGTTCTCAAGTGAAATCACCCCTCCATGAAATATTTTCTATTAAATTGCTTGCTGCTGCTGCGTCGCTTCAGTCGTGTCCGACTCTGTGCGACCCCATAGATGGCAGCCCACCAGGCTCCCCCGTCCATCACCAAC
>NW_011482101.1:0-949 GCF_000754665.1 Bison bison bison | reverse complement strand
GCAAGAATACTGGAATGGGTTGCCATGCCCTTCTCCAAGGGTCTTCCTGACCCAGGGATCGAACCCAGGTCTCCTGCATTGCAAGCAAATTCTTTACCATCTGAGCCAAGGGTGCTATAATTTGAGAGTACAAATTCAGCACTGATGGTGAGATGTAAATTTTCGAGTTCCCTATGCTTGCCTTTCCCCTAAAAGTTAGTCCTTTGTTCTAGACAATCTTGTTACAGTTTGAAAGAAGGGAAGACTATAGAATATTTCTCCAGATTTAGAAATAATGCCAAACAGTAGACATGATAGTAATGTTAGCAGCTCCAATTTTTGGAACGTCTACTCTGGTTACGTGCTTAAAATGTGTTAGGCTTAGTTCTTCTAAATTCCTGAGGCATAGTACTTTTATTCTCCTTGTAATAGTTGATAAACTTCCCTTTTAAAAAATTATCGATGTATGTTTTCTCTGAAAGCACAAAGTCAAAACCTAACCAATCAATAGCAAAAATGAAGGCTCTCTCCACTTTTCACTTTAAATGGATCTGTTACCACAGCCTCCACAGATTTTAGCAACCCAACCTCGATGTTGCTAAGCCACCTGTTGTGAAGAGCTGACTCATTTGAAAAGACTCCAATGCTGGGAAAGATCGAAGGCAAGAAGAGAAGGGGAAGACAGAGGATGAGATGGTTGGATGGCATCACCAACTCAATGGACATGAGTTTGAGTAAACTCCGGGAATTGGTGATGGACAGGGAGGCCTGGCGTGCTGCAGTCCATGTTGGACTGACTAAGAGTCGGACACGACTAAGCGACTGAACTGAACTGAACCTAGATGTTCTAAACCCTTTCAAACTGAGTTTGCTCACTTTCTTTCAGAGAGATAAACTTCTTTCTCTTCTAGAATCATGACAGCCTCCGTTCTCCCTGTCTTCACCATGAATGTCAGGAAAGAATGAGAGA
>NW_011482100.1:25608-26606 GCF_000754665.1 Bison bison bison | reverse complement strand
GTTGGTGATGGACAGGGAGGCCTGGCGTGCTGTGATTCATGGGGTCGCAAAGAGTCAGACAAGACTGAGAGACTGAACTGAACGGAACTGAATATTTCATGGTTCAATGATCTTATGAATATTTTCTTTTATTATTATTTTCATAAATAATTCTCAATTTATATTAAACTTTTAGATCAAATCATCCTTAAATCAGCTATACAAATAAAAGCAAAATCCAGGCTCACCTGACATTTTGCAGAACTTGCCTTGAGGTGATTGGTCCTTTCCTCCAAAGCATAGTGAGTGACACAAGCTGGTTCTCAACAAATGCCTATTAAGAGAATGAATGTTGTTTCTACTATGTTCCTTTACCTCTTCTTCTTCTCTCTCTTTTTTATTCCAAAGAGCCCTACACAGTAGGAGAACTAAGCAACTTTATCAATATGCTGAAAAGTGGTCTGAGAGCCAATATTTTGAGACTAATACAATGTTATTTTTGTAGATACTTGGGGAAAGGACTGGAGCTAAGGGAGAGTTTTAAGTGCCAGTCTCAGCCTATCAGTAGTGATGGTATTGGCTAGAAATGCCTGGAGGCTCTCACTTAGCCCTGGTGAGCTTCCTACAGACATCTCCCCTTTCCAAACCCATGCTGTAGCTAGTCTGACTCTTTGCAATTAACTACAAGACACCTTTCAGCATAGTTACATCAGGAAGTTATGAAGGAAAAAAGTGTATTATTTACAAACCCTGGAGCACACAAGGCATACCAAGGGACACCCAGAAAGTGTGCGGGAAGAGAGAGCTAGCACTCCCCTGGGGTTTTTGTTTTTTCTTTGGGTCGAAAGTGAGGGTCTAGGGTTTTACCAGCTCACTCTTTATGACTGAATTTAAAACATAGGAGTAATATTTTAAAGCATGGGAAGATAGGGGGAAGAAAATGAAAAATAAAACCCAAGCAAACAAAAAAATCCCACAAGTGGCACAAATGGTCAGTTATTTAAATCAACCAGGATCTC
>NW_011482100.1:24528-25508 GCF_000754665.1 Bison bison bison | reverse complement strand
TCTAAAACAAAATTGTTTCTAGGGTTTTGGACGAGTGGCATCCAGGCCCTTTATCTAGTCCTGTGGCTAGCAATGTGTTTATTGAGATAACTACTTTTGAAGGGGGTGCCTTTGCAATCACAGGTTAAATCAGGCATTCACATTACAAAAAGAAAAATCATAAAGTATCTTTGTATAAGTATGTGACTTTGGAACCATTGCTAGATTTTAAATTGTAATATCCCCTGAAAAATAGCTTTGCACAATCTAATGCAACTTATGATAGATAAGGGTTTTTTGAAAAGAAATACATAAGCTGAGATCCTTGTATTCAGGCTGCATTTCTTCCAGTGTTGTATGACACATGCACTATTTTGTTTCTGTGGGGGAGCAAAATTTGCAACCTCAAAATATCTCTTTGGCATGCAGATTATTTCAAGTTGAGAACAGTTAAGGCCCAAAAGACTCAGCAAAAACCTTTGACCTTTCCCCTAACTGCCTAAAGAATGTAGATGGAGGACCTGTTCCAGGAAGGGAGTCAACCCCACAGATAGCAATAATTTGAACAGGGAGGAACCTAGCTAAGAAAATTCCTCTCTGGGTCCCATTGTCACTGCCTGGCCCAGCAAACATTTATTTACCAAACACATGCTTTTCTATCTCCATGTCAATTGCCTTTTTCCCCTTTGAAATCCAAACCACTAACTACATCAAAATCCTTTTTTGTCTTTAGCTGAAGATGGCATTTTAAGGGGAGGGTTTCAACCATTTTGTCAAGTTCTCCTGAGTTTCTCACATGTATACATGTTATTACACTTTTGTTTGATTTTGTCCTGTTAATCTCATGCCAATTTAATTCTTAGACCAGACAGAAAAACTGAATAGGGAAGAGGAATATTTCTTTCTCTCTGACATTGTTAAAGAAACCAGTACTCGAAAAACCAAGCACCACACTCAGAGAGTTGGAGAACTCAGGTTTATTATGCAGGTGGAACCAGAGG
>NW_011482100.1:19989-24428 GCF_000754665.1 Bison bison bison | reverse complement strand
GCAACACTAGCTGTTAATAGGCTGGTTTAAACTAAGGGATTTTGCGTGCACGGGAACAGTGGTCAAGATGGGGTGGGGGATGCCTGACCTTGACGGGCATGATTAAGCAGGTTTGCAGGGGCTGGGCTATTCCAAAGAGCAGGACAAGGGTGAGTGAGATAAACTCCATTTCCTAGTATTTCAAGTCCCCACTTTCTGACACTATGTGACCTACGTGATCTAGGCTTTGCAAGGGGCAAGATGAGTTACAGAGGTAGAAGGAGAAGGAGGTTATGTAAAATTTTAACCTTTCCTCTTCAACACTTCAATTCTGATATATTTGGACTTCTCTGCAGCATTTGACATCACTGACAATCTTTCCTGGTCAGTGACCTTCTCATGGATTCCACAACACTGCTCTAGCCTTCCCCTTACCTCTCTAAGAGTTTCTTATCAGAATCCATCCATGGCTTCTCTAGTTGTGAAAATTTATTATAATCCAAAGTTTTTTCTTTGTATTCTCCTCTTTACTTCCTGGCTTCCCAGGTGGCTCAGTGGAAAGAATCCTCCTGCAATGCAGGAGACGCGAGTTCAATCCCTGAGTTGGGAAGATCTCCTGAAGAAGGAAATGGCAACCCACTCCAGTATTCTTGCCTGGGGAATCTCATCGACAGAGGGGACTGGCAGGTTACATTCCATGGGATTGCAAAGTTGGACACGACTGAGCAACTAAACAACTTTAGTCCCTATGGGCATGTAATTTTTCTCTTTTTTTTTTTTCTTCCCTTTATTTACTTATTTTTGGGCCACTCTGTGTGACAATGCAGGATCTTAGTTCCCTGACCAGGGATCAAATCCGTGCTCCCTGAAGAGGAAGAGCAGAATCCTAATCAGTGGACCATCAGAGAAGTCCTGGCTTGTACTCCTTTATCACATGCAGGCAAGTATAGCATTTTTGTCATTATCCCTCACATTCCCCTCCCTAGTGTTTTCCATAACAACAACAAAAAAAGTAAGTATAGTTGTAGTGTAGCCCAAAAGTGGGATTTTAAGTTTAAGATTAAAGAAATGAGGCAGTTTGAGTTGTTGACAAGATCTGGAGGTTGATCATGAGAAAAGGACACTGGAGGAGAGTACAGATACTGACTTTGACAAGGAAAATATCAGGGCACTGAGAAATTGTGTTTGCATCATTCTAAAACCATGAAAAAGGAAGACAGGACTTGAGAAGGGGAGAACTGTGAGACTGTGCCAAATACTTCAATATCAACAAACTTCTTCTATAAGAGGGCAGATAGTAAGTATTCTAGAATTTGAAAGTCATATGGACTCTTTTGCAATTACTTTGTTGTTCTAATGCAAGAGCAGTTAGAGACACTATATAAAGTGAACAAACATGACTGTTTTCCAAAACATCTTTATTTCCAAAATACTACAGAATAAATTTGGCACATGATCTATAGCTTGCTGACCCCTAAATTAAGGGATTAACCAATAAATAAGTAGGTAGAATAACAAAAAGATATAGAAGGTGTTACAGTTAAATGCTATAAGCCTCCAAAAAGCAAAGAATTTTGCATGAGCATGGTGGAGTAATGATCTAGAAATAGGATAATTATTGCTTTTTGACCTTGAAGTAGGTAGAGAATGGAAAACATGACCATCTATTTTGAGAGGGCTATATGGAAAGTAACAAATGTCCAGTATCAGTAAAAACAAGAGAGAATGTCTAAACAAGAGGGTGGGGATATAGAGTAATTGTAAACCACAGGATGAACACTACTTTGCAGGGCTCTATATATTGACTCACACAAGAAGAATTTGTCATCTATTATTTATATACATATGTATATGCATTAACACACCACATTCCTTGGATACTGGTAAAAATTCAAAATGTTATATATAAGTATAATTATATACCTTATAACTTTATTTTAAAATGGATTACAATTAATCTTCAAGTTCTTTGCTATTCATGATGGTAACCATAGAAAGAGCTGGCATTGAACTTTTCCTAAGTTCCACAATGATTTATTATTCAAAATTATAGCAGAGTAAATTTTAGCTGTAAAACATGACCTTTTTAGTTTCCTATTTTCTGAAATCTAGCCCAAAGTTATTTGACTTCACACAGAGATTCAATATCATAAATTGTTACCATTCTCTTCAAATCAAAATGTATTGAGCACCACTTTTTATTTGGTGCGATATGAAAACAGCATTGAATACAAGCACATGCATGTATACAAACACACACCAAGGTATATTTGCATAGCACATGTTCTGGTGGGGGTCGGGGGGCTTCCCTCGTAACTTAGATAATCTGCTTGCAATGCAGGAGACTTGGTTTGATCCCTGGGTCAAGAAGATTCCCTAGAGAAGGGAATGGCAACTCACTCCAGTATTCTTGCCTGGAGAAGTCTATGGACAGAGGAGCCTGGTGGGCTACAGTCCATAGGGTTGCAAAGAGTCGAACATGACAGAGCAACTAACACGCAC
The DNA here is from genome assembly GCF_000754665.1 of Bison bison bison. Lineage (NCBI taxonomy): Eukaryota > Metazoa > Chordata > Mammalia > Artiodactyla > Bovidae > Bison > Bison bison. Next base: position 21,947 of record NW_011482100.1, on the reverse strand, counting down.
ACATGCATGTTCTGGGGACATATTTTGAGAAGAAAATCTCTGTCAGAACTGTCATTCAACATCACTGTTTTGGGGAATGATTTTGATGGAAATGTGATTTAAGACAATACCTCTATCTTACCCATTCTGACAGAAGACTTCTATGCTATATTGCCATTTTAATTCTGTGAGATTCATCATCTTTCACAGCATCGTGTCCTCCACCTGGTAGATTTTGAAGTATGATTTGAGTACTGAATATTATTAACAATAGTTACCATGTTTCAGTACTTTTAATATGCTAGGCACTGTGCTGTCTGCTTTACAGACACTGTTTAATGTATCCCACCCAACAGTTTCATGAATTTTTCTGATTTTATAGATGCAGAAATGAAGACTCAGACAGAGCACATGAACACATGACCAGAAAATACTGGAAACAAAATTTACACTAGAATCTGTATCACCTCAAAACAAATATATTTTCTACTACATGGTCTCCCCTAGTTCATCAAGTTTATTAACTATTTAGTGACACGTCCACCCTTTAGGCTTATGAAAAGGAAGCTGAGTTTAATGAAATTATTTAAACAATTGTTTAGGAAAATATTTTGAATAATGAAAAAATACCAATGAGATAAAAAAGAAAAGAAATATCCTACTTTATTGAAATAGCCATCTTTTGACAATTTAGTGTCTTGTCATTTCAGATGTGTATAATAAGATTTTTAATAAAATGCCATTTTATGATTATAACTTGAAGTTTTTACCATCCTGTTAGTTAGTTGTGAGCATATCATTATGTCATTAAGTTTGTGTATGTCTGATAAGTTTTCAAAAAGGGCACATTATTTCATGGTCTGAATATGGTATTCATTGTTAACCAATCTTTTAAGGTTGGATATATTCATTATGTAAAAGCATTATTTTTCTATTGTTCAAAATGGTGTGATAAGCATCCTAGTACATACATCTCTTGTGCATCTCTATTTCTTTAGGATTGAAAGAATAATCATTTATTATTAATATTTGTTTGGTTTTAACAATTATGAATTGAGGAACTCTGTACTACCTGACATGATGCTAGGCACTAAGAAGGCAGAATGGAGGACCCAGGAAAAAAAAAAACATTTATTTATATGGAGAAATTTTATATATTGCATAAAGGATATTATAAACAAGTGGTGATGGAATTGATTATTCAAACATATTATGTAAACAATTATTTATGTACATAAAAAGATACAATTAAAGCCTCAATTTATACTGTATCACAAAATGTGAAATGTAAAAAATTTTTAAAAACATTGTAAGAACTACAAGCAAATACCTCAAAATTGAGGAGTAAGGAAAAATTCCTTAAATAAAATCCAAAAAGCATAAATCACAATATACCATATTGATAATTATGACTACATTAACACTTAAAACTTTTGTATATCAAAAACCCCTACAAAGATAAATACAAGCCAGAAACTTGGAAAATATGTTTGAAATATAAGAACTAATATTTGTACATGGAATATTTACATAGCTCTTAAACTAGAATATAAATTCCATGAGGGCAGAAATTTTTGTCTGTTTTGTTTACTACTAGATATCTAGTACCCAGAACAGAGCTTGGAAAAGAACAGACACTCAATAAATATTGGTTGAATGAATAAATTCCTATACAACAACAGAAAGAGCAAACCACAACAGCTGATTCACAGAGAAGGAATCTTTAGCGAATAAACATACATAAAGATGCATGAACTCGTTACTTATCAAGAAAATACTCATTAAAATAAACATGCAATGTTGAACAGTTTCATTCCATTAGATTAGCAAAAATCAAAATGTCTGATTATACTAATTATTGATAAGGGACTAATGAAACTTAATTTCTCATCTATTGTAAGTTGGCATCAAGATTGTCACAAGGATATTAGAGAGAGATTTGACAATGTCCTGTGAAGTTAAAGATACCCATACCCAGA
>NW_011482100.1:18038-19889 GCF_000754665.1 Bison bison bison | reverse complement strand
GACTATGACCTACCATTTCACCTCTATATAGAAATTAATAGGGGACTATGTAAACAAATTGTGGTCAATTCATATATTGAAATTCTAAGAGCAGGAAAAAAATAACTTTCAAATGAAAATATTTAAAATTAAAATAATAATAAGTGGAAAATGTAAACTACAAATGGATATGCAGTGTAGTTCTACTTACATAAATTTTTAAACACAAAAATGATATTATGTGTTAATCATTGGTATGTACCTTGTGATATAAAAATCCAGCAGTAGACAATAAGTATAAACAATGACTTGAAGATAGTGATTCCATGGGGGATTAGGAAAATGAATTCTGGATCATGGAAACATAAGTGTTTGCTATAATTATTTTGGTATCTTCTTCATGTTAAATGTGGTTCATAAAGAAAATGGATTGAATATGAGGTAAGGCAGCTTGCACAAAAGAGGAAAGAAAACAATGATGTAATATATTGGCTTTCAAAATAGAATAATATCCCTCTTCCTGTCCAATACCTCTTTTTCTCATTTTCTTTTCACCTATACATACCTTCATCTCTTTCCTCATTTCTTTCTCCACTTATTGCCTCTGATGTTCACAGTGTGGGCTTCATTCTCAGGTAATTCTCTCTGGGCTTCCCTGGTGGCTCAGTGGTAAAGAATCCACATGTCAAGTGCAGGAGACAAGGGTTCAATCCCTGGGTCAGGAGGATCCCCTGGAGTAGGAAATAGCAACCCACTCCAATATTCTTGCCTGGGAAATCCCATGGGCAGAAAAGCCTGGCAGGCTATGGTTCATTGGGTCACAAAAAAGTCAGACATGACTTAGTTACTAAGCAATAAACATATTCTACCTTGTGGTCTAGATGCCTCTATTTTCCACGGTCCTATATCACTCTTGGGGGGCTTCCCAGGTGGCTAAGTGGTGAAGAATCCACCTGCTAATGCAGGAGATGCAAGAGACACATGTTCGATGCCTGGGTGGGGAAGATCCCCAGGAGGAGGAATTGGGAACCTACTCTAGTATTCTTGCCTGGAAGATCCCATGGACAGAGGAGCCTGGTGAGCTACAGTTCATTGGGACTGCAAAGGAGTCGGATATGGCTGAGCACACACATAAGTATCGTTCTTAATCTGAGTTCACCAGAACTCTCAGTTGAATTTGTGTCATAGCCTCCTCTCTGTGTACTCTGGACAGGAAGATGAGACACTCTTCTTGTTAGAATTGAGTCATTTTTCCACTTCTGGAAAGATAGCTCTTCCAAAAACAATTAGAATGATATTACCAGCAGACAGCAAGGAGATCAAACCAGTCTGTCCTAAAGGAAATCAACCCTTAGTATTCATTGGAAGGACTGATGCTGAAGCTGAAGCTCCAATACTTTGGCCAAGTGATGTGAAGAGCTGACTCATTGGAAAAGACCCTGATGGGAAAGATTGAGGGCAGGAGCAGAAGGGGGTGGCAGAGGATGAGATAGTTGGATGCCATCATGGAATCAATGGACATGAGTCTGAGCAAACTCTGGGAGACAGTGAAGGACAGGGAAACCTGGCCTGCTGCAGTTGATGAAGTCTCAAAGAGTGGGACACAGCTGAGCAACTGAACAACAACTAGCAGAAGAGTAAAGGGGGTCTTGGCAGGTAAAGTTGCCAGGTCAAGGCTGTATATTGTCACCCTGCTTATTTAACTTATAAGCAGAGTACACCATACAGAATGCCAGCTGGATGAAGCACAAGTTGGAATCAAGATTGCCAGGAGAAATATCAATAACCTTAGATACGCAGATGACACGGCCCTTATGACAGAAAGTGAAGAGGAACAGAAGAGCCTCTTGATGAAAGTGAAAGAGGAGAGTG
>NW_011482100.1:17234-17938 GCF_000754665.1 Bison bison bison | reverse complement strand
AGATCATGGCATCCGGTCCCGTCACTTCATGGCAAATAGATGGGGAAACAATGGAAACAGTGACAGACTTTATTTTCTTGGGCTCCAGAATCACTGCAGATGTTGACTGCAGCTGTGAAATTAAAAGACCCTTGTTTCTTGGAAGAAAAGCTATAACAAACCAACCTAGGCAGCATGTTAAGCAGAGACATTAATTTGCCAACAATGGTCCATCTAGTTAAAGCTATGGTTTTTCCAGTAGTCATGGATGGATGTGAGAGTTGGACCATAAAGAAAGCTGAGTGCCAAAGAATTGATGCTTTTGAACTGTGGTGTTGGAAAAGACTCTTGAGAGTCCCTTGGACTGCAAGGAGATCAAACCAGTCAATCCTAAAGGAAATCAGTCCTGAATATTCATTTGAAGGACTGATGCTGAAGCTGAAGCTCCAATACTTTGGCCACCTGAGGCAAAGAACCAAGTCATTGGAAAAGACCCTGATGCTGTGAAATATTGAAGGCAGGAGGAGAAGGGGACGACAGAGGATGAGAAAAAAATGGTTGGGTGGCATCACCAACTCAGTGGACATGAGTTTGAGCAAGTTCTGGGTGTTGGTAATGGACAAGGAAGCCTGGCGTGCTGCTGTCCATTGGGTCAAAAAGAGTAGGACATGACTGAGCAACTGAACTGAACTGAAGAAGTGTGTTTTCTTTCATATGGTTAGTAG
>NW_011482100.1:14990-16979 GCF_000754665.1 Bison bison bison | reverse complement strand
ACCTGCATTCAGCACCACTCAACAATAAGCTTTCTGTTACTCCCACAGATCATGTTATCTTTTGCAATTAAAGAAAAATAAGTTTTCAAAGGGTTTATTGTTAGAAACTGCACACAGAACTGTTGGTGTTTGGGTTTGACAAGATGACACTTAGATTTATTTATCTAAACCCAAGGCATAGAATATTTCTGGTATGATAATTATTCTTAGTTTAATAAGCACTTTTAAACTCTGCACTAGACAAAAATTACTCGTACTTCTAAATGCCTTAAAACTGATTATGATTCTCTCTGCGCTAATAATAACACAAAAAATGATGGGTAGGTTGATAGTCGTGAAAGGATAGCAATGTTGTTAAGATCAAAACGTCTGGTTTCATATAAATCTAGATTAAGTCTTAGGTCAACTTCGTCTGCTTATTGTATGTGTGATTTTGACCAAGGTACTTGATCTCACTGAACTTCAGTTACCTTATCAGAACAATGGGAACTAAAAATGATGCCTACTACATGGAGCTGGTATGAAGATACAGGATTCAGTGAGATCATGTATGTGAAATGCCTGACATACAATGACCTCTATATATTATCTGTAGACAAAAATTAGCATTAACCATGAAAATTGTTCTTAATGTGATTTGAGAATTCTGTTTACAAATGAGTATCAGGGGCTGAATTTACCTTCTTTCCACAAAGGATAGACAAATTAGAAACATTTATGAAACAATGTTTCTCAAGACACTGGACATTTAAGTAATGAAGGGCCAGGATCCCTGAGAGATGAGAAATAAACAAGGTGAGCCCTGCAGTTATCCCAACTGCCTACTTAGTAAGAATTCCCAACCAACAGTGCACAGAGGGAGAACTCAGGCCGAGTCAGATTTTAAACATAAAGTTGAGTGGAGTGTTTTGAGAATCTGGTAAAATCAAGGCAGCTAGTGACCATAGAACAGAATACCAGAGAGGAGAAAGCTGTCAGATAAAACACTCAGATCTGCCAACAAGCTCCTTCAAGTATTTAGGAGATTATGAGTCAGAGCATGCATGTGAGGAAACTAGTCCAGGCTCAGGGGGGAAAAATATAATAAAGGATAAGAGGAATACTTTATGAAGGATGCTACCATGGGGCTAGAAATAGTGCCTGTTTCAATAAGTCAGACTTCAAAATTTCAAAATTTATAGAGCTTTTTGTTAATTACACAGATGGTGTTTGCCTCAGTAGTGGGGAATAATTAACCATAGACAACACAGTGTTAGTCCCACCTAAAAAAATCTTGCAAGCAAGATATGAAACAATTGGCTGTTTCCAAGTACTTAACTGAATCCCAGAGTAAAGCTTAATATTTATAGGAGTATAAAAATAACAGCACCCAACAAGATAAAATTCACAACATCTGGTATCTAATATAAAGTTACCAGAAATGCAAAAGAGCAGGATAATATAAACCATTACAAGGAAAAAAGTTCATCAATCAAAATCAGCATAAGATGAATATAATAGAATTAACAGACAAGGACTTTAAGATACTTATTATGCTGTATTCCATATGTTCCAAAAGTTAAGTAGAGACACAGATGATTAAAGATATACTTAAACTTCTATAGATAAAAATTGCAGTGTTTAAGATAAAAATGCATTGCATGAGATTAACACAAATTTAGATGTTGCAAAAGAAAAGATCAATGGACTTGAATTCATAACAAGATAAACTATTCAAAATAACATGAGATAAAAAAAATTTTAAAATTGAATGGAAAAGCAGTGAACTGTGCTTCAATTATTTTGAAGCAACCTAATTTATGTATAATTGGAGTCCCTTAGGATTAAGGTAGGAGAGAGGTGGCAAAAAATATCTGAAGAAATACTGGCTTAATTTTTTAAAAATTTGGAGAAAACATTAAATTTGAAGATTCAAGAACTTAATGAACCCTAAGTACACAAAAAGAAGAAAAGTATGGCATGGCACATAACAATGAAATTAGTTAATAT
>NW_011482100.1:13931-14696 GCF_000754665.1 Bison bison bison | reverse complement strand
CCAGACTGACCAAAAAAAAAAAAAAAATATATATATATATAGTTTACTAATATCAAGAATGGGGGAGGTGACATCACTACAGATTCTACAGATTTCAAAAGAAAATAAAGGAATTTTATGAACAATATTGGGCCAATAAATTTTACCACTTAGATGAAATGAAAACATTATTTAAAAGACACAAACCACTAAAGTTTACTCAAGAACAAATAGACAATATAAATGGTCATGTTTCTATTAAGGAGACTGAATTTTTAGCTAAAAACTTTTGACAAAGAAAACTACAAATCCAGATGACTTCCAGGGCAAATTATGCCAAACATTTAAAGAATATTAACATCGATAATATAAATTTTACCAAAACTCTCCATTTAGTTGAGGAGGAAAGAATAATTCCAAGTTCATTCTGATGGCAAAACCAGACAGACACTATATGAAAAGAAAAGCATGGATCAACATTGTTTATTAATATAGACACAAATTTTCTTCACAAAATTTTACTAAATCAGATTAAAATATATTAAAATGAATATATAATCAATATAAAGTCAATCATATATCTAGGTCCGTATCTGAATACATGCAATGGACAATCAGAATTTGAACTAAACAATGCCATTTGTAAGAGTAGATGGATGAGTGAGTGAATGTTCAGTCTTTTCTAACTCTTTGTGACCCCCAAGGACTGTAGTACACGAGGCTCCTCTGGCCATGGGATTTTCCCAGCAAGAATACTGAAGTGGGTTGTCATTTCCTCCTCCAAGT
>NW_011482100.1:13245-13831 GCF_000754665.1 Bison bison bison | reverse complement strand
TTAGTTAATATGGTCATAAAAGTAAAATTTTAGAAGCAGGTAGAAAAAAGAAAACCACATGTTACATACAGAAGAACAAAATTAAGGAAGGCAGTAGATTATCATTAGAATCAATACAGGTATGAAGAAAGTGCATCTAATTGACCTAATGAACACATATATGGAACACTTCCATCAGCAACAGCAGAATATACATCCTTTTCAGGTATGCACAGAAAATTTTCCAAAAAAATTGTAAAATAGACCTTAGTAAATTTTAAATGACTCAAGTCAGACAAAAATTGATATTTAGACCAAAATGTAATTAAATTCAAAATCAGTAGCAGAAAGGTCTCTGGAAAATTTTTGAATATTTGCAAACTAAATAATGCACTTTTAACACAGGGGTCAAAGAAAAATTCAGAGAAATTTGAAAACATTTTGATTGAATACAATTGAAAATACAATCTATCAAAACTTATGTTATGTAACTACTGTTGTGATAATAGACAAATTTATATTACCAAATACATCTATTAGTAAAGAAAAAAGGTGTCAAATCAATGACATCAGCTTATACTTTAAGAAGTGAAAATAATGAGTAAAC
>NW_011482100.1:9947-13145 GCF_000754665.1 Bison bison bison | reverse complement strand
AGAGACATACTTTGTCTTAGATTTTAAGACTCCTTATTGATCCCCACAAATTGATGTATAGATTCAACACAATATCAATCAAAATTCTGGCAGGCTCTATGGAAGAAATCAAAAGACTTATTCTGAAGTGTATTTAGAAATGCAGAGAACCTAGAATAGTCAAAACATTTTTTTTTAACTTGAAGAATTAACACTATATTATTCCATGGGATTATAAAACATCAGTACCAAAGGTAACGTGTACTTGTCTTAAATGTAGGAAAAAAATAGATCATAAAACAGAATAGAGATTCCACAAATAGACTGACAGATAAATTAAAAAGTGATCTTTAACAAATTTGCATAGGTAGTTCAGTGAAGAGAGAATATTATTTTCAATAAACAGTCTTGAGATTTTTTCTTTTTTGATATACAAAAACCTGCAGATAATTAATGTATGGAACTTGATAAGCTTGAAACACACACTTGTGAAGCCATCACTACCTATGCCATAAATCTATCCATCACCCAACAAGTTTCCTTGTATTTATTATAATAATGACAATGATGATGATGATAATAATGACAAGAACACAATATAAGATCTACCTTCTTGGCCTCTTAGCAAATTTTTAAGTATGCAACAATATTGTTAACTATAAACACTATTATTCTGCACAGTTGGTCTCTAAGATTTTAAATTTTAAGTTTAAATTTGGATTTCAAATTTTATCTTGGTAAAACCAAAACTTTGTACCTTTGGTTTTATATCTTCCTGTTTTGATTAATATTTTCCTGCTTCTTCCTTCTCCCAAGTCCTGACAACCACCATTCCACTCTTTGCTTTTCTGAGTTTGACAATTTTAGGTTCATTATGTAAGTGGTATCATGTAGTATTTGTTCTTCTATGTCTGGCTTATTTCACTTTGGATAATGTCCTATAAGTTCATACATGTCATTGTAAATGGCAGGATTTTCTGCTTTTTTTTTCCCAAGGTTAAATATATTGTATTGTATGTAAACACTACATTTTATTTATTCAACCATTCATCAATGTGCATTTAAGTTGCTTCCATATCCTGACTGTTGTGAATATATTTCTCTGAACATGGGAGTGCAGATATCTCTTTGAGAACCATGGTGCTAATTCTTCCTTGAAATATTATATGTACCTGGAAGTGGGATTGCTGGATCATATGGCAGTTCTATTTTTAGTTTTTTGAGGAACCTTTACATTGTTTTCCACAGTGGCTATGCCAATTCACATTCCCACCAGTCGTGCACAAGGGTTCACTTTTCTCCATATTCTCACCTGCATTTTTTTCTTTTTGTTCATAATAGCCATCTTTACAGATGTGAGTTGATCATTTGGTGATCACTGTGGTTTTGATTTCCATTTCCCTGATGGTTAGTGATGTTGAGAAACCTTTCATATACCTATTGGCAATTTGTATGTCTTCATTAGAGAAATGTTTATTCAATTTATTTTCCCATTTTTAATCAGGTTATTTGGGGTTTTTTTACTATTGAGTTGTAGGTGTTAGTTATGAATTTTGGATATTAACCATTTTATCATATATGCGGGCTTCCCAGGTGGCTCAGTGGTAAAGAATATGCCTATTGATGCAGGAGACGAAGGAGACCCAGGTTTGATCTGTGGATTGGGAAGATCCCCTGGAGAAGGAAATGGCAACCCTTTTCAGTATTCTTGCCTGGAAAATCCCATGGACAGAGGAGCCTGGCAGGCTACAGTCCATGGGGTCACAAAGAATCAGACATGACTAAGGATGCATGCACATTATATATATATGCCTTGCAAACTTTGCTTTTAAAACCATTGGATATTCATGTGCAAAAAAATAGCTTTTATAGTTCATTAACAAAAAACCTAAAAAAATGTGTTATAAGCCTCAATGGAAAACTTGAAACTGTAAATTATCTCCAAAAAATTATAGCAGAAAATTTTTGCTAGCTGAGATTGATCAACACAAATTTTTCAATACAAAAAAGGTACGACCCATTAATTAAAAAATTGATAAATTTGAATTCATTGAATTAAGATCTTCTCTTTGAAATGGACTTGAGAGAAAACACAAGCCACAGACTGAGATAAAATATTTGAAAACCATATATGTGATAAAGCACTTTTATTTATAAAAATCTTTCTATATAATAAACACCCAAATAAAAATGGACAAAAGATTTGAGCAAACACTTGCTCACAAAAGACATTCAGATGGAAAACCACAGGAATAGTCACTCAACATAAATAGTTATTGAAAGTGAAAGCAAAAGTTGCTCAGTCATGTCCAAATCTTTGCGACCCATAGACTATACAGTCCATGGAATTCTCCAGGCCAGAATACTGGAGCCTTTCCCTTTTCCAGGGGATCTTCTCAACCCAGGGACTGAACCCAGGTCTCCCGTTTTACAGGCAGATTCTTTATCAGCTAAGCCACACAAATCAAAGCCACAATGACAAACTATTTTATACCTACTGAAATGTCTAACATTTATTATTGATCATAACAAGTCCTGTCAAGGATGTGGAACACTGAAAATTTCATATAAGCTTGGTGAGAATGCAAAGTCTTTCAATTTGGAAAAAAATTTGGCAGTTTATTTTTCAAAAGCTAAACAAACATACAACTTTCTTTTGAATCAGCCATCCTAACCCTAGTTAATTTTTCAAACAGAAATAAATCATTAGTCAATAAAAAGAATTGTAGGCAAATACCAAAAAAACTGGAAACAACTCAAGTATCCATCAGAATGTGTGTAAGCATAGCTGTATCTATACAGTGGAATACTACTCTATCATAAAAACAAATGAACTTTTGATACACACTGTTCACAGATTGATCATCAAATCATTTTGTTGAGACAAATACAAAAGGAGTACATACTAAATGATTCCATTTATATAAAACTTTAAAATATATGAACTAATATATAATGACAGAAAGCAGATTAGATTGGTAGCTGCTTGGAAAATGAGGATGCTGGAAGGGGCACAAAGGAGAGGTTACAAAAGTAAACTTCTACATGTGATGAATATGTTTGCTTTTTGATTGTGGTTATGGCTTCATGGGTCTTGTATATATATGTCAAAACTAAACAAATGCTACCCTTGGTGTAGTTTATTTTATGTCAATTTTACCTCGACATTTCAAAAATAATTTTAATGATATTTTCTGCAGACAATACAAAAACAACTTT
>NW_011482100.1:8337-9808 GCF_000754665.1 Bison bison bison | reverse complement strand
AGATCTCTTGGAGAAGGGAAAGGCTACCCACTCCAGTGTTCTGGCCTGGAGAATTCCATGGACTGTATAGTCCATGAGGTTGCAAAGAGCTGGACACGATTGAGCGACTTTCACTGATCACTCAGGTTTATTCTTTTATTAGAATTGTCTGTAAACAATGTTCTTCTTTACTGCCTACACCAGAAGTAAACCACTTCCTCTGCCCCATCCTTGGTAAGCCACTGCTCCATCTTCAGGTTTCTTAGACCTAATTAAGTAATTAAGGATTAAGATGTAAGAAATAGATCTAATTAATGTTGAGTTTGTAGCCTCCCTGGGCTTCCTTGGTAGCTTAGTTGTTAAAAAATCGGCCTGCAGTTCAGGAGACCTGGATTTGATCCCTGGTTGGGAAGATTCCTTGGAGAGGGGAATGACAATCTACTCCAGTATTCTTGTTTGGAGAATTCCATAGAGACACCATGGGGTCGCAAAGAGTTGGACACGACTGAGCGATTAACACATTTTGTGGCTTCCAGACACCATTAGTTTAGTACCTGGGCATGCTGTCAGTGGGGCTTCCCTGGTGGCTCAGATGGTAAAGAATCTGCCTGCAATGCAGGAGACCTGGGTTCGGTCCTTGGGTTGGGAAGATCCCTTGGAGGAGAGCACAGCAACTCACTCCAATATTCTTGCTTGGAGAATCCCCATGGACAGAGGAGCCTGGTGGGCCCCAGTTCATGGGTCACAAAGAGTCGGACATGACTAAGGACAGGAGGGCCTGTCAGTAACCTTCAAGAGGTAGAGATTCTGGGTCTTTCTGAGGACTTCATTTGCTTACAATACAAGATGATGTGTAATAAATACCACTATGAGGTATGTGGCCTGGAGGCAATTTCATTTTCTGACTTTGTTGATGGCAGTGCCATGCTAACCACATCACAGCTCTCTATATCTGGGTCCACCCGTCCACACATGGGGAAATGCCAAGCCCTTTTCCCCCCTTTGCTATAGGTTAAAGTTTTAAGCAGGGAAATTTGTCTTCAGTTCTCAGTCCTTACCCAACCCTTATCGCTAATGTCTGCTTGTCTGTGAACCTGTAAATCGGGCTACATTTCCTCCCTTTTCACACACCACCTTTACCCTTCCTTCTCTCCCTTCGCACCATCAGAGAACTTACAGATGCCTGCAACCGCACATGCATGTCCCACTTCTTTTCACATCACTGGTTTTATTTGAATCATTAACATAAATGTGCCTTTATTGGTGCAAGATCTGTTCCCTATGCCATTGACCACTTCTCCACAGCCTCTACCTGATGCAAAGAACTGACTCATTTGAAAAGACCTTGATGATGGGAAAGATTGAAGGCGGGAGGAGAAGGGGGTGACAGAAGATGAGATGGTTGGATGGCATCACCGGCTCAATGGACATGAGTTTAAGTAAACTCTGGGAGTTGGTGATGGACAGGGAGGCCTGGCATGCTGCAGTCCAT
>NW_011482100.1:4633-6748 GCF_000754665.1 Bison bison bison | reverse complement strand
TTTTTTATTTTTTTAAATTTATTTATTTATTTTAATTGGAGGCTAATTACTTTACAATATTGTGGGGGTTTTGCCATAAATTGACATGAATCAGCCATGGGTGTACATGTTTTCCCCATCCTGAACCCTCCTCCCACCTCCCTCCCCATCCCATCTCTCAGGGTCATCCCAGTGCACGAGCCCTGAGCACCCTGTTTCATGCATAGAACCTGGACTGGCGATCTGTTTCACATATGATAATATACATGTTTCAATGCTATTCTCTCAAATCATCCCACCCTCCCCTTCTCCCACTGAGTCCAAAAGTCTGTTCTTAAAACTCTTTAAATGCCTTTTTCTAAATTCTTCTCAAGTTGGTTGACTAGATTTTTTAAATTACTGTTGTTTTTGCATCTCTGACTTCATTATCTTAAAAAGGAGACATTTTTCTATGTCAACAAAGTGATTTTTCTTGCAGGACAAGTACACACTGATTTGGGCTTAAATTTCTGTTAATTGCTTACTCTTTGGTCAGACATTATATATTATTGCTTGATTGCAAGAAAGAAAAATCAAGTGAACATCTTAAAAAGTTTAATGGTAATTAAATATAAAATGACTAAAAACCATCCCCACCTTGACACCAAGCACAGTGTTATACTCACCCCAACCTTATTTTGCCCATTGGATTCCTAGGACTACTTGTCTTTAGTTCACTTACTGCATTTATTTATCTCATATTTATTCAATGTCTCCTATGACAAAAGCACACTGGTGAACATCAAACATCCTAACTTCTAATTGTATCTTTACCACTGTGGTAGGAAAACTAAGTTTCCCAAACTGCCTACATCTCAATCCCTAGAACATAGGAGTATATTATCTAACAAGGGGGAAAAAGAAGACTTTGCAGATGGAATTAAAGAACTTGAGATGGAGAGATTATCTTGGATTATCCAGGTGGATCCAGTCAAATTATATGAACCTTTAAAAATAGAGAACCTTTTCTGTCTGTGGTCAGAGGAAGATGTGTTACAGAATAATGGTGAGAGAAGTGCAATGTTGTTGGCTTTGATGATGGAGAAAGGGTTCCTTGAGTTAAAGAATGTGGACAGCCTTTTGGATAACCTGTCAATATTTGCTTTTAGTCCAGTGAGACCCATTTTGAACTTCTGACCTGCAGAATTGTAAAGATAAGAAATTTATGTTGTTAAAACCATGCTATATGACTCAGGGAACTCAACCAGGCGCTCTGTATCAACCTAGAGTGGTGGGATGGGGAAGGAGATGGGAGGGAGGTTCAAGAGGGAGAGGATATATGTATACCTATGGCTGACTCAGGTTGATGTTTGACAAAAAACAACAAAATTCTGTAAAGCAATTGTTTTTCAATTAAAAAATAAATAAATTTAAAAAAACAGTGTTTGTGATTATTCATTCCTAGCAATAACAATGGAGAAGGCAATGGCGACCCACTCCAGTACTCTTGCCTGGAAAATCCCATGGACAGAGAAGCCTGGTAGGCTGCAGTCTGTGGGGTCACTGAGTCGGACACGACTGAGTGACTTCACTTTCACTTTTCACTTTCATGCACTGGAGAAGGAAATGGCAACCCACTCCAGTGTTCTTGCCTGGAGAATCCCAGGGATGGCGAAGCCTGGTGGGCTGCTGTCTATGGTGTCGCACAGAGCTGGACACGACTGAAGCGACTTATCAGCAGCAGCAGCAATAAGAAGCAAATTCAATCATATTCCACTTACAGATGCTATGACCATGGACAAACCAAGGGAATAATCATGTCTGTGCTACCTGTTTCAAACATCTGTTGAAAGGATTTTGTACTAAATTTACCAAACATTGCCAATAAACTGACCTCTGAAGTCTGTTGTAAAAAAATGTAAGCCTTCCAAGAAGGGAAGCAGGTAACTACTAATTATAATTTGATAAAGAAAGAGAATAGACTGACAAGAGTGGAATGTGTCTTTATTTTTTCTTTCCAGTGAAATATTCTGTTTTTGAACGTCATTCTGAGATTTTGGTATGCAGCTCAGAGATAGATTATAAATCTCTGGAAACAAAAATTCAATGCTAGAACAACCTTAATAATAGCAATATGAGAGCACTTTCATTATTGAT
>NW_011482100.1:3844-4533 GCF_000754665.1 Bison bison bison | reverse complement strand
TTTTTCATATTAATAGTGGCAGGAATCTATTGCTATTACACTCAATTGTAGCAGTTGTGTTAAAAGTGGTAAATTTGGCAAAATATGATTCAAATAGTGAATCAACATTTCAAAATTTAACTTATGACCAGAAAGCTGAAGGAATGCTTCTTCTCCTGGATTTTCTTTTTTCTTATCAATGAGTGCTCAGGTGACTTCTCTTAAGCTCTGATATTACTTTTCAAATTGCTCTTATTTTGCTGAAATTCTGTGGGGAGATTTTTTTCCCCTAGCTTGTTTGAGCACCAGGCAAAGATGAATAGGATTCAGTTGCAATGAATGAGAATTAGAATAAATATTGCAAAGAACTTTTCAATTTTGGAAAGGATTAGAGTAAAAAATGGAAGATTCTTGGTAGACTTGGAAGATAGAAATGCTTGATTGAAGTTTGGAGAAAGGTGCTATGAAAGACTCAAGCTAGTCTTTTAGATCTATGCTCATGTCATTAAGTATGGCTAAATTAAACTTTGCTATGACATTTGGCTAGTACTAATTGCAGTATTAAGGAACCAGAGATCAAATTGCCAACATCTGCCGGATCATGGAAAAAGGAAGAGAGTTCCAGGAAAACATCTATTTCTGCTTTATTGACTATGCCAAAGCCTTTGACTGTGTGGATCACAATAAACTGTTGAAAATTCTGAAAGAGA
>NW_011482100.1:0-1124 GCF_000754665.1 Bison bison bison | reverse complement strand
CTGCTGCGTCGCTTCAGTCGTGTCCGACTCTGTGCGACCCCATAGACGGCCGCCCACCAGGCTCCTCGGTCCCCAGGATTCTCCAGGCAAGAACACTGGCTTAGTACTAGAGCTTAATTTCACTCTCTTAAAATGTAACAGTATTAGGAAGTTTGAACAGTTCCAAATTCAACTAGAATTAATCTGTACACGCGGTATTGAAATTTTAGAAAAACTCATGTTCCTATGATTTGCAAATAACTTCACATGAGGTCAATTTTCAGCCATTAATTTCTAACTGAAGTAGTTTGATTTCATATGTCTACCCTCTTAAAAAAATATTTTAAGGAAGCCCTTGAGGCATGATGGAGTGCTTTTAACAATGTGCTTCAACATCACCAGTTGGTCACATATCGATATTAAGGACATTTATAATAGCACAATGTTGCCACATTCTAGAGTCATATACTAGCTTCTAATTACAAGTCTGTTTCAAATAACCTTGGTTTTCAGTGAATTACATTATCTGTTTAATTTCAATTATAGAAAACAGTTTTTAAAAACTTGGTAATGACATTTGCACATTGTTGGTTTTCAGAAGAACCTTAAGCAATTTGACCTTCTCAATGTGCAAATGTAGAGATGAAGAATGATTTGTATATACCTCTGAAACTCTCAAAATTTGAACAGGCTTCCCTTGTTTTCACAACAGTAAATTTAGATTAAGTAAATGGATTAATTAGACTGGTTATGCTTCAAGCCAGATGATATAGAAGTATATAAGTAGCAGATTTAGCTATAGATCTATAGTTTTCCTCACATAAAGTAAATTATAACCATTCTTATGACTGCTTCCAGTTGACTTTTCTCCTAGTAAAATAAAAACCAATGGAGCAAAGCCTTTATTTGCCTTAACCCAGTTGCCTAGGAGACTTTATTCTAGACAGAGCCCAAATGAGAAGGTTGTAATTTTTACACTATTCAAATTTGAAACATTTCCAAGTAAAGATGCTTTCTTTTCATTTCAGAAGAACCACCGGGAAGCAAATGGATCATTTTTCTTTTGGACAGGGAAGTGGTAGTTGAGCACTTAAAGAGGAGGAAATTTGAAAGTGTCACAATGTGTTATTATCTGCATAAGAGTC
>NW_011482099.1:14177-15913 GCF_000754665.1 Bison bison bison | reverse complement strand
GAAGTAGTAAATAAAATAGAGCAGGATTTAGATTAATTTAGGACCCAGAGACAAACCAAATTGAAATTATAAAATGTTTCTTTTTCTCCAACCCTCCTTTCCTCCCCAAGTCCCTGTGAAGCACCACGTGCCTGTGTGCAGCCCTTTCACCCTGAACTCTCACACCCAGGCTTGGAAGCATCCTTACCAGAGAAGGTGACGGCCAGGAACACCCAGAGCAGCCTGGAGAGTGGCATGAGGCATGGATTCCCCTGCACAAATGTGCTCAGTTCTGCCTCAAGCTGAGAGTTCAGTGTCTCTGTGTGCCTGGCAGCACATATATGTAGTACTTGTTCCTGTGTGACTCCTTCAAACAGGAAGTGGGGTTTGTCATGTTCATAGATCACATGGTCTTTTTCACAGATGGGAAAAACTTTTGGCTCACAGATGTTTAATTTTCTACTTTTCTTTCCATGATTATTATGTTCGGTAGATCCTGAAAGCTTCATGGAGAAAGCAGTTAGTATTATGTGTGTGAGGGCTTCCCTGATGGCTCAGATGGTAAAGAATATACCTGCAATTCAAGATACCCTGGTTTGATCCCTGAGTTAAGAGGATCCCCTGGAGAAGGGAATGGCAACCCACTCCAGTGTTCTTGCTTGTAGAATTCCAAGGATAGAGGAATCTGGTGACTACAGTCTATGGTGTCCCAAAGAGTTGGACACAACTGGGCGACTAACACACATACATGTTAAAGGTTTGAGCTGAGAGAAACAGAAGACTAAATAAGTTGACATACACTGATAATAATTTTGCCAGCCCATTCAAAACATATTAGTATACACTATGAATCCTTCCTGTAATCTACTTACTGGTCATTCTGGTCATTCATTTAGCCTATGCTTAAATTTCTTTATCCAGGATTTAATGACTCTTTAAAAAAAAACACAATAAAACAAACTCACAGATCTTTAACTTTCTTATGTGTGTGCTGTGCTGTTGCTTCAATCATGTGCAACTCTTTCCAACCCCATGGACTGTAACCTGCCAGTCTCCTCTGTCCATGGGGATTCTGCAGGCAAGAATACTGGAGTGGCTTCCCAACAGAGGGATCAAACCCTCATCTCTTGCATTGGCAGATGGGTTTTTTAACACTAGCGCCACCTGGGAAGGGCCAAGAATACTGGAGTGGGTTTCAATGCCCTCCTCCAGGGAATCTTCCTGACCCAGGGATTGAACCAGCATGTCATGTCTCCTGAATTGCCAACTGGGTTCTTTACCACTAGCTCAACCTGGGAAGCCCTTTAGCTTTCTTGACAAAAGGCAGTCTTTTCCAAAATAATTAATGTATCTTTTTCTTTTCTCACTTGGTTCTAGGTCTTTATATTTTTCAATAAATAAAGTGACTTCATTTATTAAATGATAAAACATCACTCCTGACTTTCAGAATCTATTCAGTTGTATGTGTTTTTTTAATGAAATGCTTAACAGGAAAAAATATTAATCTTTGAAATCTGACATTGAGTTTTACTTAGTAAACTTTGAAGAGCATCAGTATATTCAATCCTGCTGCCTTTACAAGTAGAATTGTATTTATTAGATCAGATGTCCTTAGATTGTCCTCATGTCGTATTTTTTACCCCAAAGTGTTCAGTTTCTCTTCTCAGTGGTTTGTTATTTTTCTCTGCAAGGTCAAGTTAAGCATGCTGACTTTTTCTGTGCCACAAGGCTACAGTGTGCTCTTACAAAATATGGTA
>NW_011482099.1:8042-11581 GCF_000754665.1 Bison bison bison | reverse complement strand
CCCAGAGCAGCCAGTTTTTTTTTTTAATTAAAAAAATATACATATATTTGAGAGCCAAGAGGGTTTACACACTGACACCATTTAAAAAAAATGTATAGTCATCATGCTGTATATTGCATCCCCAGGACTTATTTCTCTTATAACTAGATGTTTCTGTCTTTTGAACATAGTCACCTATTCCACACCCTACACCCCCAATCTCTTCTCTGTATCTATGAGGTCTGGGTGTGTGTGTGTCTGTGTGTCTATATGTCTGTGTGTGTGTGTTCCTGCACCTGTGTCTTAAGAGTCCACATATAAATGATTTCATACAGTATTTGACTTTGTCTGCCTGATTTATTTCACTTAGGATTGTGCCCTCAAGATCCATTCATGTTGTTGTAAATCTATGAAAAAATTTCTTTTTTTATTGTGTTTTCTTTATCCATTCATCTGTCAGAGGACACTTGGGTTATTTCCATGTCTCAGCTGTTGTAGATGAACTGCAGTAAACGTGGGGTACAGATATCTTTTTGAGATAGTGACTTCATTTTCTTCAGATGAATACTAAGAGATGGAAATGCTGAATATCATAGTAGAGCTAATTTTAATTTTTTGAGGAACCTCCATACTGTTTGCCATAGAGGCTGCACCAATTTATATTTCCAAAAACAGTGGGCAGGGTTCCTTTTCTTCTATATTCTTGTCAAAATTTTTTTATTCCCTGTCTTTTTGATAGTAGCCATTCTGGCAGATGTAAAGAGAGCTCTTTTTGGTTTTGATTTTCATTTCCCTGATGATTAGAGATGTTTAACATCTTCTGATTTACCTTCTTGTCATTAGTATGTCTTCTTTGGGAAAATGTTTATTCAGATAATCAGCTTATTTTTAAAACAGACTTTTGTTCTAATGATTATACAAGGTACTTATATATTTTGGGTATTAGCCCCTTATCAGATATATGCTTGGTCAATATTTGCTCTCATTCTGTAGGTTGTCTTTTCATATTATTGATGGCTTATTTTGCCATACATAAACTTATTAGTTTGATGTAGTCACACTTGTTTTTTGCTTTTTTTTTTTCTCTCTCTTGTTGTCCTTGCTTTTAGTGTCAAATACAAAAAAAAACAAAACAAAACAAAACTGTGGCCAATACTGATGTCAAGGAACTTACCCCTATGTTTCTTCTGAGCTTTACTGTTGTGGTTCTTGTATTCAATTCGATAATCCATTTTGATGAGTTCAATTTCATTCTTTTGCATGTAGCTTTCCATTTCTTGTAATACCATTTATTGAAGAGATGTTCCTTTCTTGAGGGTATATTCTTGGCTTCTTTGCCGTGAATTGACCATGTATACAAGGGTTTATTTCTGGGTTCTCTATTCTGCTCCATTGATCTATGTGTCTTTGTTTAATGCCAAAAAAACCCCACACACTGTTTTTATTACTATAATTTTGTAATGTAGTTTGAAATAAGGTCATGTGATGCCTTCAGTTTTGATCTTTCTCTAGTTCACTTTGGCTATTGGTAGTCTATTGTCTCTCATACAAATCTTAGGGTTTGTTTATTCTATCTCTGTGAAAAATGTCATTGAATTTTGATAGAGGTTTCATTGAATCTGTCAAATGCTTTGGGTAGTATGGATATTTAACAATTGAATTTTTTTGGTCTGTAAGAACAAAATATCTTCCCATTAATTTTTGTCTTCAATTTCTATAATCAATGTTTTACAGATTTCAATATACAAGTCTATACTTCTTTGCTTAAAGTTATTCTTAGGTATTTTCTTTCTGATGTGATGGAAAAAGAATTGTTTTCTTAATATCTCTTCCAGATAGTTCATTATTGGAATGCAGATTAATTTTGTATCCTGCAACTTTGCTGAATTTGTGTATTAGTTAAAACATAGACTAACATCTTGGGGGCATGTCTCCCACTGCTAAGCCAGATGATCTGATTTTCTTTTCACTTTCTCTTTTTGTGTACTCAAAAAGTGTATATTTTAACTGTGGTAGGAAGTCTCTGTGCTGTTTATTTTTGGATGAATAATTTCTAGTGCTTAAACAAGTTTAAAGTTTTTTCTCTGGCATTTTATTGGCATTTTATGGCCTATTAAAAGTACATCTGTCAAAGTTATGGGTAACAGGAGTTATCTTATTCCTTCTATGAATTGATTGGACTAGTAAAAGCTACCATTCAATTTTTGAATTTTTTAAAAAAAATACTAAATAATTCTTACATGGAACAGTACACAAAATTATGTGCAGACACACTTTTCCCTGGCAATGATGGCAAACAGATATTTAATTTTGCTATATTTTCAATATATCTCTCCAAACGTTACAGATAAAACTAAAGAGTAACTCCTAGTACTATTCCTATTTTTAAAGTAATAACTACTATTGGGAAGATTCCACATATGTCTTTTGAATTTTACTGTTATAGCTATGTATCACAAAACAATATATTATATTGTGATTATATTCTGAAATTTCTCATAAGTAGTGTCATGCAGCATATATCATTCTGATGCTTTTTATACTCAGCATTTTATTTTTGTAAGATTTATCTAAGAAAATAATATAAATAAATAACTGTTTCTTTGCTTGTAATAGTTCACGTATTTCGATTTCATATGTAATTCATTATTTGTTCATTCTGTACTTGAATGGTTATACTTCTGCCTACAGGGTTGGTGTGACTATCCTTGTAAATGCCTCCTTGTTCAAATGTTGGAATTACTTGAATGTAGATAACAGGAATTGTAATTGCTTGACTTTTAAATATATACGTTTTCTTCTTTATTAAATAGTTCAGACAATTTTTCTCTGAAGTTGTTAAATAAATGTTCTCTATGTGGTTGCTTTTCTCCATCTGGAGAAATTCAATAGTCTTCTCCCTGTATTTGGGTCAAAACTTAATGCTATCAGATTTTCACATCTCTGGTTATCTGACAGAAATGAGATGGTAATCTTCTTTAATTTAATTTCCTCTGATTACTGCAGAAGTTGATGTTTTATATGTTCACATGTCTATTTCCTCTTCTTTAAGTTGCCTTTATGTAAATTATCTTATTATCTCTTTTCATTTTGCATGTTTTTCTTATTTATTTGTAGAAGCCCCGTATGTAAACTTAATTTCTAGTATTTTCTTGGTTACATGGTTTCCTATACATCTTACTATGCATTCGATTTTTAATTATGTAGTGGGGCACTCTTGCAGGTTAAAAACTTCCCATCTATTAGGAATTCTCTATAAATTTATATTTATAATTGTCAAATTACTTTAATGATTATATACCTATCTAGCTTTTCTATTTCTTCTTTAACTATTTTTGATAATATATATATTTTAGAGCATCTATCAGAACACTGAAATATGTGGCCAAGTCTTTTTCTTGTGTCAAGGATTTCTTCAGATAGTAAATCTCTGCCCTTGTTGAGGTCCCCTGTGAAATCTTCTCTGTTCCATGTGGAGGCGTGTCTCATGAGGGTCTGGAAGCCTTGGTCTGGGTGCTGGACACACCAGGAGGAAGCAGGGCTCTCGAAATACACATGAT
>NW_011482099.1:5821-6444 GCF_000754665.1 Bison bison bison | reverse complement strand
AAAAAAATCCTCAACAAAATATTAGCAAACTTCAATTCAGTCAGTTCAGCTGCTCAGTCATGCCCAACTCTTTGTGACCCCATGGACTGAAGCACACCAGGCTTCCCTGTCCATCACCAGCTTCTAGAGCTTGCTCAAACCCATGTCCATAAAGTCAGTGATGCCATCCAACAATCTCATCCTCTGTTGTCCCCTTCTTTTCCTGCCCTCAATCTTTCCCAGCATCAGGGTCTTTATCAATGAATCAGTTCTTTGCATCAGGTGGCCCAAGTTTCAACTTCAGCATTAGTCCTTCCAATGAATATTCAAGGCTAACTTCCTTTAGAACTGAATTAAGTTAGGAAACTTAATTCAACAATTTACGAAAGAATCATATATCATGGCCAAGTGGGATATAGTCTAGGTGTACAAGGATGGTTCAGTATTTGCAAATCAATCAACATGATATACATTAATAGCATGAAGGATAAAAACTTATATAATTATCTCAACAGAGAAAGAAAAAGTATTTGACAAAATTCAGCATCCATTCATGTTTAAAACTCTTAATAAACTTGGTATAATGGGACCACATCTCAAAATAATACAGGCCATTTACAACAAACACACAATTAATATCATAT
>NW_011482099.1:4469-5721 GCF_000754665.1 Bison bison bison | reverse complement strand
CTATTTAAAACAGCATAAAGGTTCTTCAAAAATTAAAAATATAAATACTATATCATTCAGCAATTCCATTCCTGGATATCTATCAGAAGAAAACAAAAACACTAATTTGAAAATATATATGTACCATAATATTCACAGAAGCATTATTTCTAATAACCAAGATATGGAAGCAATCAGTCTTCATCCATATGAATGTATAGAGAATATGTGTTATATATATATATATACACACACACACACAATGAAATATTACTTAATCATAAAAAGGATAAAATATCATATGAGACAACGTGGAGAACCTGGAGGGTATTATACTTAGCAAAATAAGTCAGACAGAGAAAGACAAATACTGTATGTTTTCACTTGTATATGGATTCTAAAATGCAAAACTAACAGAACAGAAACAGACTCATAGATATAGGGAATAAACTACTGGTTACTAGAGGGGAAAGGGGTGGGTGTAGGAGTGAAATAGGTGAAGCGGATTAAGAGGCACAAAAATTATGTGTATTTTTCCATACTTATAAAATAAATAAAATTATGTAATGTGCAGTAAGGAAAGGAATGCCAATACCTTAACTGTAGCCAGTGAAACTGATTTCAGACTTCTTGCATCCAGAATTGAAAGAGGATAAATTTGATTTAATTAAACGACCAAGTTCATATTAACCATTGAGCATATGTGTGTTTTTTGTTTGCACTGCTGCAGTAGTAGGATGAGATGTATCTGCAGTTGTCTGTTGGGACACATCATGGTGAGGTAGGTTTGGATGGACATTCTTGGGACAGCCAACTTAGCTGAATAACATCTTCTTGGAGTCACTTTTCTCTTCTTTAGTTCCTTTCACTTCTTCCCATTTTGGAGTAGAGCATATTGTAGCTAAATATTTATTTTGATAGGGCTTCCCTCATAGGTCAGTTGGTAAAGAATCCACCTGTAATGCAGGAGACCCCCGTTCCATTCGTGGGTCGGGGAGATCCGCTGAAGAAGGGATAAGCTACCCACTCCAGTATTCTTGGGCTTCCCTTGTGGTTCAGCTGGTTAAAGAGATCCCCTGGAGAAGGGAAAGTCTACCCACTTCAGTGGTCTGGCCTGGAGAACTCCATGGGCTCTATAGTCCATGGGGTCGCAAAGAGTCGGACCCGACTGAGCGCCTTTCACATTCACTTTCTTATCTATTAATAGACCTGTCCTAGTTACAAGTTTGAGACTCTAGCGCAGAAGAAGATACAGACTGAGAGGAAGATAAAG
>NW_011482099.1:0-550 GCF_000754665.1 Bison bison bison | reverse complement strand
GGCAGATTCTTTACTGTCTGAGCTTTATAAGAAATATCTCGTTTAATAACAACGTCTTGGGTTACTCATTTTTACCCTCCATTTTACAGATGGTAAACCTAGCTTCAAAGAATTTAAATTACACAGGATTGCAGTATTTTTAAGTGACAGGGTAGCAATTAGAATCTAGATCTAACTCCAGAGACCAGTCTTATGTGCACTCCACTAAGACTGTTTGCATGATAATTGAAGCAATATGAGCAGATGAAATTTTCAAAGAATAGTATACAGATTGAGAGGAAAAGAGGGCCTAAGCAGCAGGAATGCTCTTGATGTGGGATGGGTAAAGAAGAATAGGAGATCTTGCAAAGGATCTCCCAGAAGTTAAAGTTTAAGGTTGGGGTACTGTGTGCCAGGAACATAAAGGTCCCCAGAAAGAGTGGCAAGCACTGCAGAGAGTGGCTGCTCGAATGTGATCTGTAGGTAGGTAGCATTCGCGTCACCAGGGAGCTACTCTGACTTCAGAATCCCAGGCCCAACCCAAAATTCCTAAGTCAGGATCTGCATTTTA
>NW_011482098.1:13882-14709 GCF_000754665.1 Bison bison bison | reverse complement strand
CAGCCATAGGTCCCCCTGGCCCCTTGCCTGTTCAGGGCCTCCTAGCATCCCACAGCTGGGCCAGCTCCCAGCCCTCAGGCTTCAGGACCTGCGACCAGAGAAGGGGAAAGCTCCAGGCGGACAGACTTACGGTCCAGAGGAGTCCACAACCTTACCCATCTGCCTTTATGGCTCTCCTGGGACCACCAGAGGCTCTGACTCTCTGTGTTTTATTTCCCAGCAGCCGAGAGTTAAATACACTGGCTGAGATTGGTCTGGAAGAGCTCAATGAGCTGGAGATGGAGATCATGAGAAGACAGGTGAGTGTCTGATTGCCAGGGACCCACTTGAAGGTGGGAGGCAGAATCATGGTGAATGGGTGGGTGGGGCCACCCACCTTGAGGATACCCAGCCTCTCCAATCGTATTCACCTGCTAGCAGTGGAGGCGAAGTCAGACTTGCTTCCCCATTCACCCAGCCTTCTTGTCTCCAGTGTCCTATCTTGAAGCCTAGACTCAACTGCATCTCTCTGCCTGACATGTGGGAAGGGAGAAGGGAGAAGAGGAGGAAGAGGGGACATCAGAGGATAAGAGAAGTTTATTCATAGAGAGTGATGCCAAGAGGTCTGATCCAGGGGTCATGTTCATTCAGGCCAAATTCAGGTCTCCTTGGTTTGAGACCCCAGCAGGCATGGGCATGGGCAGGAGGGATGTCTTCCCTGGTGGCCCTCTCTGGCCTTGCATGTCACCCCATCCTGAGGCCCTCATTCTGGTGCTGCTGCCCCCATCCCCTTCCCTGGCGGCTGGGATGGGCTGGCTTCTTCCAGACAATGGGAAGAACTGGTGATG
>NW_011482098.1:10713-11512 GCF_000754665.1 Bison bison bison | reverse complement strand
ACCAGGAAGCCACCCCTCCCCGCCTCCACCGCTCCTGAAGATGCTCCTTGCTTCTGCTCCAATCAGGCCATGGCCACACTCAGAGGCTGGCGGGTACTGCAGGGCAGGGCTGGGCCTGCCCTCTGGGACACGGTGTGCATGTGTGCGAGCAGACACAGACATGTTTGCAGAAAAAGTCTGGTTGAAAATATGTTGTGAAACAAAGGTTCACCCTTGGGAGCAATTTAGCTACGATGCAAACAAACAGTGGGGCGGCCCCTGGAGAAACGCCTCCCGGGCCAGGTGGCTGCCCCTCCAGCCTTTGCAGTGACTGCTCACTGATCTGGGCCCTGCCTGCCTGCACCATGTCCACTCCAGGCTGGCCTCCTCTTCAGGACTCCACGGGGGTCCTATTGTGGGGGCTGGCGTGGTCTGCCTGGCCCTCCAGCCCTAGTCTACCTGGAACATCTGTCCCCTTGCTGATATTTCCCTGTCAAGCTGCCCTAGCCTCGCCAAAGCACTCCAGCAGGTGCCCAACCCTTTTCCACCTTGAACTTCCTCATGGACAAGCTGGACCAGTGCGGAGGAGATGGACGCGTTGATAGTTGGGGTGGGTGGGTGCTCCTCTGCAGCAGGTTGTTTAGCGCTCTGCTGTGTTACTTCCCACGAGTGGCCCAGGCTTGGTGGCCATGGCCATTTCCCCTCTGAATCAGGAGCTGCTGGAGGGGCAGGGCAACCTTCCATTGCCTTCCTCACCTGGCACCCAGCAGAAGTGAAGGGGCTGGCGGGGTGGTCTCTGACCAGGGTCTCCAGGGAATAA
>NW_011482098.1:9123-10138 GCF_000754665.1 Bison bison bison | reverse complement strand
GTAGGTGGGCTGGGACTGTGAACAAGGCCAGGAGGCAGGTGCATGGGGGTGGTGAGCTGGTGACTCTGGGTCCCTAGACACAAAGTCCTGAGCGGTATGAGTTCCATGTAAGGGAGGGCTCCCCAGGGAACTTGGGAGGGGCTGGCTCCTGAGTCTGGGCAGACGAGCAGCTTCCACCGCCAGGCAGCCTAGTATCCAGCCCTCACCTACTGGCCGGCTGGGGTGTGCAGGCCCCACAGTGAGAGGGTCAGACATCCAGCCAGTGGGCAGAACTGTTTCTCGAGTGGGCAAGTGCTGCCCTGGGCCGAGGCCTCGACCTCGCCTCAGCTGTAGGCATGGGCTCCTCTGAGTCACTGCCGGCCTCCCCTGCTGGCCTCAGGCAGGGCGGGCAGCTCTTTGACTGAGAGGCTGAGAAGCTGCTTGGGGATTCGGGGATCCCCCTGGTCTGGGGACAGGAGCTTTGGGAGGTCTCTACTGTCCCTTGGTGCTGATGAGCCCCCGAGGGTTCGTCTCTGACTGGAAGCTTCTTGGACAGACCTATAGCCTGTGGCCAAGGGACACCCTGCCTCGGAATCCGTCTGACTGGTGAGGAAAGGTCGGTGGCCTCCTTAGGGTCAGGTTTGGAGCCCTATGTGCGTCGGTTCTGGAGCTGGACTTGACATGGGCCCTTGTGTGCCTGGTTTGTCCTGGGAGCTGAGAGAAAGTGGCTGTGCGGGGGGACTTTGTTCCTTGTCCAAGTGCATGAATGAAACCCTGGGGGCTTTAGGGGTATGGAGGCACTAAGTACGTGTGAGGCTAGGCCTTCTCCAAGCCTGTGCTCTAACCACCCTCCCTGCCACCTCCTCCTGCTGTTGCTGCTAAGTCACTTCAGTTGTGTCCGACTCTGTGCGACCCCATAGATGGCAGCCCACCAGGCTCCCCTGTCCTGGGATTCTCCAGGCAAGAACACAGGAGTGGGTTGCCATTTCCTTCTCCAAAGCATGAAAGTGAAAAGTGAAAGTGAAGTCACTCAGTC
>NW_011482098.1:5486-7257 GCF_000754665.1 Bison bison bison | reverse complement strand
GAAATATCAAGAATGACTCCTACCTAGGTTTGTAGATTGAGCACAGATAGGGAGAGATGTACCTTTCTCAAGATAAGGCACTGGGGCTGGGGCTGAGGTCAGAGAGTCATGTCAGTCTGGGACACACTGAGGCAGTCCAGTGACTGCCTCTAGGAGATAGAGCTGGCCTGTGGGCACCTGGGGGTGTAGAGCTCAGGAAGGGCTTCTCAGTGAGGACAGCACGGGCTAGGGGCATGTGCTGCTATCTCTAGGGTCCAGTGTATCCTGCGGGGTAGGGGATGACTATGACTGGTGTCAGATATACTGCCCCAGTCTCACATTGATTTATAAAGAAATAAAGCCTCAGGTGGCAAAAGCAGTCCAAGTTTGGAAAGTTTCTGATGTGATGGTGTCCACACTAGAGGCTCCAGTCCCTTGTCGAAGGAGTGACCCAACCTGGTGTTCTGCCAGACCAGCTGGGCAGAGCCCTGTTTTCTGTGTGTCCCCCCGGAGATTTCATTCATTTAGCAGATAGTTGTCAAGCATCTTTTCCATGGAGGTGCTAGCCTGGAGCCTGACCGCAGGGTGGCTTCTGATAGCCAGAGGCAAATTGGCACCAAGGACCCATGCCTGCCCAGTGAGTGCCAAGCCCTTGCTCTATCCTCAGCTTGGTGCTGCCTATCCATAGCTGAACCCCTTCTAACTGTCCCTCCAGACCTGGGGCACAGGGTCACTGCTGTGCCCACTGCAGTGCTGAATAAGTCTCCTCCTAGTACTAAGGCCCAAGTCCCTTCCAGGCTGGCCCTGTGGTTAAGCATGCCTTTGGAGCCATGCTGCTTAGGTGTGAATCTGTAAAATGGGGATAGTAATAAGATTAGCTTTGTCAGATTGCTGTGAGAATTAAAGAAGTCAACTTAGGTCAAGTGCTAGTAGCTCATGGTAGCTGCTTCCTGAACAAGAAGTTGCTCCCTACACCCCACCCCTCTTCTAACTTCCTCTTGTTTCTCCTTGTCAATGTCTGCCTGCCTGCCCACCTCCCAGCCACCCGTGATGCACATGACCCTCCCCTTGGCACTGTTCTCTGCCTGCTGTTCAGGATTTTTCCTACTGCATTGGCTAGAATTGACTATCTGGGGCACTAGTTTCTGGCTGGGACTTAGCATCTGCTTCTCTGGGCTGTCTGTCATGGAAGAGTTCCCTTCTCAGTCACAGTGTAAACATTTTGGCTGGTATTATCTTGAATCTGAGGCCAGAATGGCCTGAATTATAAAAGAAGCTGAGAAACCTGGTCACCTGTAGGGTTTTATCAGCCTTTTGGGAAGACCCACTGAAACCAGTGTCACCCACCAACAGTTAGCTCCCTCTTCTGAGCTCTGTTTTCTAAGACTCCTCAGAACCGTACCAAGATTTAGCCTGTGCATCTCCCTCCCCAACTCCCTGCCTGCCTTCCTTTCTTCCCTCCACTGTTATGTATGGAGTGTTTCCCCGAGCCAGCCCCCGTGCTGTGTAGGGATGCAGAGCATCACAAGCAGACACTGATGTCTGTCCTCAGGCAGTGCTTGTACCTCTCCAGTGGGTACTGGCAAGAGGGGTGGCATAGTCTGGACTTGGACTTCATCCCAGGACTTTGAGAACTTGGCAAAGTGGTGCATGGGGAGAATGGGCATGGACATACTCTTAGGGGAGAAGTTTGAGTGCCAAGCCACACTGAAGGCCAGAAGCTGAAGGCTTGAAGGCTCAGTCAGTCACAAATATTTAAAGGCCGACAGTGGTGATGCACTGAGTATGATTT
>NW_011482098.1:4113-5062 GCF_000754665.1 Bison bison bison | reverse complement strand
GCTCTTTCTTTTTCTGATTTTTTTTTCCCCCTCTGTGCTTCCCTTTGAATAGTTTTATTGTGTTGTCTGCAAGTTCATGGATATCTTCTTGTGAAATAGCTGATCTCTTGTTGATTTCATCTAGTATATTTTTTATCTCATAGTTTATAGTTTTCATATTTAGAAGTTTTATTTGGGTCTTTTCATATATTCTATACCCTTACGTAACTTTTTGAACATATGGAATACAGTTATATTAACTATTTTAATACCCCTGTCTAGTAATTTTGTATTTGTGTCAGTTCTGGGTTTATTTTGGTTGGTAGTTTCATCTTTATCTTGGAGAAATTATTTGTATACCTGGTAAACTTTAAGTGGTTGCAACACATTGTGAATTTCATTCTGGAGGGTATATCTGACCCCTGTTACTCCATCTTCTTCAGAAGCAGAACTGTCATATACTCCTTTAAAATCAACAAATTGATATAGCAGAGGTCTAATCTGACTAATAGAAGTAGAGAGATGGAGTAATGGACAGGGAAAGTGCAAATATTCATTGAGCACCTACCATGTACCAGGCACTGAGAAAAGATGGTAGCTTGGACTAAAGTGTTAATGGTGGAGACAGTGAGAAGTGGTCGGAAGTTTGGAAGGTGAGGTGAGGTGAGGTGAAGTCACTCAGTCGTGTCCGACTCTTTGCAACCCCAGGGACTGTAGCCTACCAGGCTCTTCCATCCATGGGATTTTCCAGGCAAGAGTACTGGAGTGGGTTGCCATTTCCTTCTCCAGAGGATCTTACCGACTCAGGGATCGAACCCAGGTCTCCCGCATTGTAGGCAGACGCTTTATCATCTGAGCCACCAGGGAAGTCTTTGGAAGGGAAGGTAGAGACAACATGAATTGCATATGACCAGATGAATCACATAGGTATGAGGGTATGAAGGGGCTTCCCATGTGGTGCTAGTGTAAA
>NW_011482098.1:0-1430 GCF_000754665.1 Bison bison bison | reverse complement strand
GCTGGGGCCTTGGGGACAGAGGGCAGTGAATGGAAAGATTTTTTGACACTTTGTAGAGGGGATAATCAACTGAGAAGGAAACTGCTTGGAGGTGGTGACTGAAGGTTTCTGGCTTGGGTGACTGGGTAGAAGGTAGGCCATATTCTGAGGTGAGGAAATTAGAGGAGAAGCCACTTTGTAGGTGAAGGTGTCAAGTTGAGTTTTAGCTAGGTTGAGTTTGAGGCACCTCAAAAAAGAAGATGCCTGGCAGAGACTGGAGAGATGGGTGGGCACCTTGGAAGAGATGCCTGGGTGGGGACGTGATGATAACTGAAGCCTGGGGCTAGATGAACTTTCTGGAGCGAGCATGTAGACCAGAAGCACTGGCCTGGCTACCTGTGGGCCATGGATAGCTGACAGCCCAGGTGCCCTCCGTGAATGGCCCAAGGGGCAGTTCTCTTGAAGGGCAGTGTGGGTGGCAGCCAGACTGAGGGAAGAGCCTGTTTCTGGCAGAGAAGAAGCAGGGATCATGGGAGAGGAATCTGTCTTGGTGCCAGAAACTCACAGAGGGTATATGACTTGTCATATGCCCCCAGGGCTGCTCCCCTTGTGGGCTCAGGGCCACTGCTATCCCAGATGACCAGGAAGGATGGGAGGGGTCCGAGTGCTGGCAAACAGGGCCGATGCTGGCTCTCTATCAGCAAGAAGCTATCCCGAGTCCTTGGCCTGGAGTTTGCAGCCTCCCTGGGCTGGCCTTGGCTTCCTCTGCCTTCTTCCTATAAGCAGAGCTCACTCTGTACTCCGGGTCCCGCCTCCCACACCAGTGTCCTCTACACCCCTGTCATGGACAGGACCATTACTTCCACTGCTCCACCCCAGCCATTCAGCCACTGAACAGGTCTCTACTGAGTACCACTCTTGAGCCTGTGTTCCAGCCCCACTTCAGCTTCAGGCTTCCAGGAGGCCAGCCCTGAAAGCCTGCTTAGTGCAGGTGGCCCCAGCTTTGTTTGCATTGCTTGGAACTTTCTGTCACCATGGTTGGCCACCTCTAGGGTCCAAATGAGGACACAGGGATGCCAGTTCCTGTCCCTCAGGTGCCCTCATTAGCATCCCGGTGACGTGTTCCCACAGGGAGCAGTGGGTGAGAGGCTCTGAAGCTGCTTGTTATTACCACTCACTGCAGAGCTTGATGTGCCTGCCGTCACCATGGGGACCACTTCCGAAGCTGGAGAAGGCTGGGCTCCAGTAGAAGCTCCAGAAGTTGGAGGCCACCGGTCATCCGTGGGGTATGCTCATCCTTTCTGAGCAAATCTGGCAGGGCAGCCTCAGTGGGGAAGGGCTGTCCCACCTCCCTGACCCCGTGTAAGACACACGTGGAACACCAGGTCTCTCTTCTGGACTTTTCCTTTTCAGGATGCTCCTTCTTGGTCTGTTTTGTGGCTGTCTCCTCC
>NW_011482097.1:14614-15847 GCF_000754665.1 Bison bison bison | reverse complement strand
TTTGTAGTGTTGGAGAAGACTCTTGAGAGTCCCTTGGACTGCAAGGAGATCCAATCAGTCCATCCCAAAGTAGATCCGTCCTGGATGTTCATTGAAAGGACTGATGTTGAAGCTGAAACTCCAAACTGACTCATTGGAAAAGGCCCTAATGCTGTGAAAGATTGAAGGAAGGAGGTAAAGGGGACGACAGAGGCTGAATTGGTTGGATGGCATCACTGACTCAATGGATATGGGTTTGGATGGATCTGGAAGTTGGTGATGGACAGGGAGGCCTGGCATGCTGCAGCTCATTGGGTCACAAAGAGTTGGACACTACTGAGCGACTGAACTGAACTGAATGAACTGAGATGTCTTTAGCCAAGTTAAGTGGAAAGAAAACAGAAGATATTTTAACAGAAGATACATTAGATACTGAAGATATTTCTATTTTAAGTATTTAATGTAGATACTGAAGATAGAAATATGTCTGCTGTAGGTAACAACATAACTAGAAAACTAGACCTAAACTTGTAAAATATAGTCCTTTGTTTCCCTGTATTTAACTTTCCATTCTACAAATACTGACCAGGGAGTTTCTCTAGGCCAGTCTTGGGCTCTCAGGGCATTTCCTCTCCACATCCTTTGCACACTTGGTTCTAGAAGAATGGTCCTCTAAACCAATGATCACAATGTCTGGGATGTAATGCCTGATGATCTGAGGTGGAGCTGATGTAATAATGGTAGAAATAATACTGCACAGTAAATGTAATGCATTTGAATCATCACCCCCATAAAACTATCCCTGGTGCCACAAAGATTCAAGACCACTGGTCTAAACATTTTCTTGGGTGGAATGTATTTTCCATGTTACTAAATACTCATACCTTTACAGCTGTGTAGCCTTATGGTGAATGAATCACTTTACTACCCACTGGGTATGAGTGTATTTTTCTGCCAGAATTAATCCTCTATTGCTTCACTTATGTTAATGATGTCTTCTTTTTCTTTCAACGAATCTGACTCTTGAAGAGCCAGACATGATTAAAAGAAACAATCTGAGGTTATAAACACAGTGTATGAAAGAAGCCTATCACAAAGGAATGCCTACTGCGTGATTTCTCTCTTGAAAATCAGACAAATGATTGGGGGGATGAATTCTTAAATGAGAAAATATAAAGACAGATAAGGAAGTGGTGATAATGTGTGTATTTCTTTACTGAGTATGGGTTTGGGCCTTTTTTTTGTTTGTTTTTT
>NW_011482097.1:8801-11607 GCF_000754665.1 Bison bison bison | reverse complement strand
CTTTGTCAAAGATAAGGTGTCCATAGGTCCATGGATTTATCTCTGGGCTTTCTATTTTGTTCCATTGATCTATATTTCTGTCTTTGTGCCAGACCCATACTGTCTTGATGACTGTAGATTTGTAGTATGGCCTGAAGTTAGGCAGGTTGATTCCTCCAGTTCCATTCTTCTTTCTCAAGATTGCTTTGGCTATTTGAGGGGTTTTGTTTTTGTTTTTCCCATACAGATTCTGAAATTATTTGTTCTAGTTCTCTGAAAAATACCGTTGGTAGCTTGAAAGGGATTACATTGAATCTGTAGATTGCTTTGGATATTATACTCATTTTCATTATATTGATTCTTCCAATCTATGAATATGGTGTATTTTTCCACCTATTTTTATCCTCTTTGATTTCTTTCCTCAGACTTTTATAGTTTTCTATATATAGGTCCTTTGTTTCTTTAGGTAGATTGATTCCTGAGTATTTTATTCTTTTTGTTGCAATGTTGAATGGAATTGTTTCCTTAATTTCTCTTTCTGTTTTCTCACTGTTAGTGTATAGGGATGCAAGGAATTTCTCTGTGTTAATTTTATATCCTGCAACCTTACTACATTCATTGATTAGCTCTAGAATTTTCTTGTGTTGATTTTAGAGTTTTCTATGTAGAGGATCTTGTCATTTGCAAACAGTGAGAGTTTTACTTATTTTCCAATCTAGATTCCTTTTATTCCTTTTTGTTCTCTGATCACTGTAGTTAAAACTTTCAAAAGTTTGTTGAATAGTATTTGTGACAGTGGGTGCCATAGTCTTTGTTTCTGACTCTAGGGGAAATGTTTTCAATTTTTCACCATTGAGGATAATGTTTGCTGTGGGTTTATTACATATGGCTTTTGTTATGTTGAGGTATGTTCCTACTCTGCCTGCTTTCTGGAGGGTTTGCATCATAAATGGATGTTGAATTTTGTCAAAAACTTTTCTCTGCATCTATTGAGATAATCATATGCATTTTATATTTCAATTTGGTAATATCGTGTAGCACATTTATTGATTCGTGAATACTGAAGAATCCTTGCATTCCTGGGATAAAGCCAATTTGGACATGATGCAGATCTTTTAATTTGTTGTTAGATTCTGTTTGCTAGAATTTTGCTGCGGACTTTTCATCTATGTTCAGCAGTGATATTGACCTGTGGTTTTATTTTCTGTGGCATCTTTATCTGGTTTTGGTATTAGGGTGATGATGACATCCTAGAATGAGTTTGGAATTTGACCTTCTTCTGCAATTTTCTGGAAAAATTTGAGTAGGATAGGTGTTAGCTCTTCTCTAAATTTTTGGTGTATTTCCCCCGTCAAGCTATCTGGTCCTGGACTATTGTTTATTGGAAGATTTGGATTACAGTTTTCATTACTGTGCTTGTAATGGGTCTGTTAATATTTTCTACTTCATCCTGGTTCAGTTTTGGAATGTTACACTTTTCTTAAAAATTGTCTATTTTCAAATTGTCCATTTTATTGTCACATAGTTGCTGATAGTATTCTCTTATGGTCCTTGGTATTTCTGTGTTGTCTGTTGTGATTTCTCCATTTTAATTTCTAATTCTGTTGATTTGATTCTTCTCCATTTCTTTCTTGATGAGTTTTACTATTGGTTTATCTATTTTATTCATCCTTTCAAAGAACAAGTTTTTCGTTTTGTTGATTTTTGCTACAGTCCCCATTGTTTCTCTTTCATTTATTTTTGCCCTAATGTTTATGATTTCTTTTCTTCTACTAGCCCTGGATTTCTTCATTTCTTCTATCTCTAGTTGCTTTAGGTATAAAGTTAGGTCTCCTGCTTGATGTTTATCTTGTTTCTTGAGGTAAGCTTGTATTGCTCTGAGCATTCTCCTTAGCACTGTTTTACTGAGTCTCATAGGTTTTGGCTTGTCGTGTTTTCATTTTCATTGATTTCTATGCATATTTTCACTTCTTCTGTGATTTGTTGGATATTCAGAAGCGTGTTTTTTAGCCTCCATAAGTATCTTTTTTTTTCTTGTGTAGTTGACATCTAATCTTACCACACTGTGATCAGAAAAGATGCTTGAAGTGATTTCAGTTATTTTCTACCAAGGCTACATTTGTGGCCCAAGATGTGATCTATCCTGGAGAATCTTCCATGTCCACCTGAGAAAAAGGTGAAATTCCTTGTTTGGGGGTGAAATGTCCTATAGATATCAATCAGGTCTAACTGACCCATTGAATTATTTAAAGATGGTGTTTCCTTATTAAGTTTCTGTTTGTTTAGTTTATCTACCCATAGGTGTGAATGGGGTACTAAAGTATCCCATTATTGTTGTGTTACTGTTAATTTGCCCTTTCATACTACTGAGCATTTGCTGTACATATTGCAGTGGTCCTATGTTGGGTGCATATATAGTTATAATTATTGTATTTTCTTGAATCGATCCTTTGATCATTGTGTATTATCATTTTTTATCTCTTTTCACACACTTTATTTTAAAGTTTATTTTATCTGATATGAGTATTGCTACCCCTGCTTTCTTTTGGTCTCTATTTGCATGGAATATCATTTTCTAGCCCTTCACTTTCAGTCTGTATGTGTCCCTTGTTTTGAGGTGGGTCTCTTATAGACAGCATATATAGAGGTCTTGTTTTTGTATCAGTTCTGTCAGTCTTTGTCTTTTGGTTGGGACATTCAATCTATCTACATTTAAGGTAATTGTTGATAAGTATGATCCTGTTGCCTTTTACTTTGTTGTTCTGGATTCGAGTTTATAAACCTTTTCTGTTTCCTGTCTAGAAAAGATCCTTTAGCATTTGTTGAA
>NW_011482097.1:5615-6415 GCF_000754665.1 Bison bison bison | reverse complement strand
ATTGCAGCAAGCCAGTCCTCCCTGTCCATCACCAACTCCTGGAGTTCACCCAAACCCACATCCATTGAGTCAGTGATGCCATCCAGCCATCTCATCCTCCGTCGTCCCCTTCTCTTCTTGCACCCAATCCCTCCCAGCATCAGAGTCCTTTCCAATGAGATCATACCTCAATTGATATTATTATAAGAAAGCACTGTAACTCTAGACAATCACAACATACTGTTTACATCAACTCTTCTTATTCTACAAACCTGGTTTTCCTGAAGCACTAAATAATAAATGATATATCAATACAATAACAACTACACTTGTCAAATATTTCGTGTAGAGATTAGAGTGTATTTACTCCATATCTACTTACCTTTTATACCAGTGGTTCTTAACCTCATGGAAATGCACCCCAGAATAATTCCTGTACACACATAATTCTGCATAGTCTCAGAGCTCTTGAAATCTATTCATGGATCTCATTTTCAAAATAATTTCCAAAAGTTGATTTGTTGTTTCATGGACATGCTCACAATTCTCCACTTATTTACAAAATGAACCTCACTAGTTAAAGACCTACCTTTGTTGTTTGGTCACTGAGTTTTGTCCAACTCCTTGCAACCCTGTGAACTGCGGCATTCCAGGTTCCCTGTCCATCATCATATCTCAGAGCTTGCTCACTTATGTCCATTGATCCGATGATGCCATCCAAGCACCTAATCTTCTGTCACCCTCTTCTCCTCCTGTATTCAATTTTTCCCATCATCAGGGTCATTTCCAATGAGTCAGCTCTTTTCATCAGGTGGCTAGAG
>NW_011482097.1:3681-5515 GCF_000754665.1 Bison bison bison | reverse complement strand
TACAAATAGATCCTGTTTCAAAGTATTTTATTAAATAGCTGTGAGTGATGGTTCCCACATTGAAAGTTTAAGAAAGCATGTTGAATAAAATCAAATAATTACTGAAGTCATTTTCCTTTCAGGAAACATGACTAGCAGGCATGCTACTGTTTGAAAGGAAAGGATAGTATTCCTGGGAAATACTATCTCAGGTGTGAACACACATTTCAAAGGCAGTTTTGCTGAAATTCCTTCCTTTCTTCCAGCTATGATACATTGTGTTATATTAGTAATATTTTTTTTTTCAAAATTTTCAAATTCTCTTGAGGTTTGTATATCAGCAAGATAATGCCCACTGAAAATCCGCATGAAGACACTGTGCTCAGCACACACTGTTCCTAACTGAATTTTCCCGGAGTCTAGAATTGCTGTTCACTTGTCAATTCTCTGACCATGACCATCAATGAAGAGACACTTCTATTACTCACAGTTATCACTTTCATAGCCTTCACTGTGGTAGTATAGGTAGACCCCTTTATTTGTGTTTGTTTTGTTTTTAAATATACCTTAAAATCATACTTAATAACAGTTTAAGTGTACTTCATATCTCACATGGACTTCCTTTAACAGGAGACATGTGCTCAACAGATTCTGAAAACAGCTGTGACAGTAACCACACCTGAATACCTCCAGATATCTGTGCAAGGCAAGGAGAAACTGTTTCCCTGCAAGAACTACAATGATGTAAATACATTCTACAATACATTCTTCAATAGGACGATGTTTCACTTAAAGAAAAACATCAAAGATTAAAGAGACAAAAAATTTGGTGAGTTTACTGTCTCCTTTAACTGCATTACACTCCAGAGAGGAGAAATACAGCTCCACCCACCAGAACACTGTCAATGACCAGAAACACTGTTAGGTTTCCCTAACAAGGAAACCTTGACAAGACATGTGTCCAATCACACCTACAGCAAGGAACCTCCACAATAAGGAGGAAATACAAACTGCCAGAATATCAAAAGTACCCCCACCCCCATAAACATAGCAATTTATACAAGATGAAGAGGCAGAGAAATACTCAGCATGTAAAAGAACATCATAAATGTCAACCAAACCAAGCAAAAAAGGAGATAGGGAGTTTATGTAAAAAGCAATTCAGAATAATGATTGTAAAAATAATAGATGATCTTGAAAAGAAAATGGAGTCACAGATAAATAGACTAGGGGCAAGAATTGAGAAGATGCAAGAAATGTTTAACAAGGACCTAGAAGAAATAAAACTAGCCAATTAATAAAGAATAATGCAATAAATGAGAATAAAAATACTCTGGAAGGAACCAATAGTAGATTAACAGAGGCAGAAGATAGGATTAGTGAGGTAGAAGATAGGATGGTAGAAGTAAACAATGCAGAGAGGAAAAAAGAAAAATAAATAATTAAAATAAATGAAGACAACCTCAGAGACCTCTGGGAAAATGATAAATGTCCCAACATTTGAATCTGGAGTCCCAGAAGAAGAAAAAAAGAAGGTCCATGAGGAAATACTTGAGGAGATAATAGTTGAAAACTTCCCTTAAAAAACCCAAGGCGAAACACACTTAATCAAATCAACAAAGATCAAACACAAAGAAAAAATATCAAAATATTAAAAGCAGCAAGGGAAAAACAACAAATAACACACAAACTGATAACAGCTCATCTTTCAATAGAAACTCTTCAAGCCAGAAGGGAATGACAAGACATACTTAAAGTGATGAAAGAGAGAAACACTGTACCCATCAAAGATCTTATTCAAATATGAAGGTGAATGGAGAAAAGGGAATCCTCTTACATTGTTCATGAGAATGAA
>NW_011482097.1:0-557 GCF_000754665.1 Bison bison bison | reverse complement strand
GTCTTCTCCAACTCTACAGTTCAAAAGCATCAGTTCTTCGGTGCTCAGCTTTCTTCACAGTTCAACTCTCACATCCATACATGACCACCGGAAAAACCATAGCCTTGACTAGACGGACCTTTGTTTGCAAAGTAATGTCTCTGCTTTTGAATATGCTATCTAGGTTGGTCATAACTTTTCTTACAAGGAGTCAGTGTCTTTTAATTTCATGGCTGCAGTCACCATCTGCAGTGATTTTGGAGCCCCCAAAAATAAAGTCTGACATTGTTTCCACTGTTTCCCCATCTATTTCTGATGAAGCGATGGGACAAGAAGCCATGATCTTAGTTTTAGGAATGCTGAACTGTAAGACAACTTTTTCACTCTCCTCTTTCACTTTCAAAAGTGAAAGTGCCAAAAGGGTGGTGTCATCCGCATATCTGAGATTATTGAGATTTCTCCTGACAATCTTGATTCCAGCTTGTGCTTCTTCCAGCACGACATTTCTCATGATGTACTCTGTATATAACTTAATTAAGCAGGGTGACAATATACAGCCTTGACATATTCCTTTTACT
>NW_011482096.1:10988-12112 GCF_000754665.1 Bison bison bison | reverse complement strand
TAGCAGGGGGCTCTTGGAAAGGAGAATATTAACTCAGTTTCACTATGTTGGAAGGATTAAGTGAGTCCCTTCAGAGGCTAAGGAATTTGTTGCTGTTGTCACTGTCATTTCTGATGAACACTGATAGTCTATGGAATTTGTCTGGTGAAAGTGTTAGTCGCTCAGTCGAGTCCGACTCTCTGTGACCCCATAACTGTAGCCTGTCAGGCTCCTCTGCCCGTGGAATTCTCCAAGCAAGAACACTGGAGTGGGTTACCATTTCCTTCTCCAGGGGATCTTCCTGACTCAGGGATTGAACCTTGGTCTCCTGCATTGCAGGCAGATTCTTTACCATCTGAGCCACCAGGGAAGCCTGGTAGGTCCTT
This sequence comes from Bison bison bison, assembly GCF_000754665.1. Taxonomy (NCBI): domain Eukaryota; kingdom Metazoa; phylum Chordata; class Mammalia; order Artiodactyla; family Bovidae; genus Bison; species Bison bison. The sequence continues at coordinate 11,747 of NW_011482096.1, read as the reverse complement.
GGTAATTAGGTTCACAGTATAACATTTATAACATTTATTTAGTAAACAATTCAGGATGGATGTGCCATAAAAAGTGAGGGTAGCATCAGGGAATATATTCTTTCTCCTCAAATAAATATCAAGAATGAAATAGATCCTAATGAATCCTTGCCATAAACACTATACTGTAGTATCTTCTTATTACCATGTTACAGACTGAATGTGTGTGTGTTCCCCAAATTCATATATTGAAACCCTACCCCTCGAGACTCCCTGATGGTCCAGTGGCCAGGACTCCATGCTCCCATAGCAGGAAGCCTGAGTTGGATCTCTGGTCAGGGAACTAGATCCTGCATGTGGCAAGCAGGATTTCCCATGGCCCAAGTAAAGATCCTGCATGAAGCAAGGAAGATCCAAGATCCAGCATGCTTCAAATAACACCTGGCCCAGCCAAATAAGCACATAAAATAAATATTTTTAAAATTCTTAAAAAACCTGTAGAAACCCAACCCATCAATGTGATCATATCACAAACTGGAATATTAGGGAGATCATTAGGGTTAGCAATCAATAAAATTCAGCTATTACTTTTAATATCATAATTTTACTGTTACCCAGATTAAGATCAGGATCTTTTGGAATCATTTCATTCCCTGTCATTCTAGTTTTTTCAAAGCATCTTCTCATTACCCAAGTGGATTTATTAACTACACAGATGCTAGGCAAGGCTGGTCTCCTAAACCCTGCCAGAAAGGGTTTGTGTTCTAGCAACTGGGGTTC
>NW_011482096.1:10382-10888 GCF_000754665.1 Bison bison bison | reverse complement strand
GGGCCATGAAGTCAATTTTATTGGTCAAAATACATAAACCTTGCACATGCACACTGCCAACTGTCCATGACAACAATGGCTACATGAATCCACATTCAAGACCATATAAGCTCTTATATGTCCTCACTCATTGACCAAAACAGGATCTTATCATCCTTTTCAATTTTGCCAATCTGACTGGTGACACATGGCATCTAGCAGCAACCATTAGTTTTCCTTTTCCTAATTGATGGCGGTTGTCATCAGTCATACTCCAGCCTTCTCATCCACCTCTTGGAATTGGTTTGGGAGAACTCTGAAAGAAAAACAATCTGCAGGCAAAGGAGAAATATACTGGAAGGAACTGGAGCCCCAGCATCACAGAGTAGAGCTGAGAAGAGCTGTGGAGTTGAGACTTCAGTTTTAAGACCAGTGCGCTAGAGCAGGTGACATCCCTTCCCCATCATATCCACTGGAAATGCAGATTTCTTCTGTGAATTTCTGATCCATACACAATGCACCCACTG
>NW_011482096.1:6548-7343 GCF_000754665.1 Bison bison bison | reverse complement strand
CTGAATTTCCTCACTGAGCTATCCTCATTCTATTACTCTTTATATCCTTAATTAACGTTTAATTAAGCAGTTGTTTCCTGATCCTCGCCGACGCCGTCCCCCGCTTCGAATTCCCTGGATCCACCAGGGCTGGACCCCGGCAAGTGGCGCCCGGAACAGGCTAATTCAAAGGTAGATACCTCAGAAAAAGTGTTGAGAAAGTGTTGAATTGAAAAAGTGTTGAGAAAGTGTTGAATTTACGGGACGGTAGGCCCCCACCCAGGGTGCCGCGGACCCCCCTGTAGGACAGACAGGGCGAGTAGTGGTGGGAAATGTTAAAGGGGTTTGAGAGAAAACCCGGTTTTTATTGAAAGTGTCAAAGGGGTTTGAGAGAAAACCCGGTTTCTAGAGTTAAAAGGTTGAAAGAAACCTGATCTTTGAAAACTAAACCTAAATCTTCTACTATACTTAATTTTCTGACATGGGTAACACTGAATCAAATGAAAGATAGCTCTTTATAGGAGTAATTTTGCAGTTACTAAGTAAGAGAGGAATCAAAGTTAAAAAATCTACCATTCAATCATTTTTTTCATTTGTACAAGAACAGTGTCCTTGGTTTCCAGAAGAAGGTACTGTTAATTTAGATACTTGGGTGAAGGTTAAAAAAAAAAAAAAACAACAACAACTAAAACTTATCCTATAAATATGATTAAAACTGTTCTGGACCCCCATCATGAGGCTGTTGGATAACCTATGGGAGAGGCTATAGCGGTGGATGGTAGTGGGTTTCCACCTTCTGCGCAGATCATATTTTCT
>NW_011482096.1:5240-6448 GCF_000754665.1 Bison bison bison | reverse complement strand
TAGGGTCCTTCACACAAAAACTCCAGGGGAGAGGTTGGGGTTTTGGGAAGACAATTTATTTTCTCAATATATCAATAAGCCCTCCACAGAAAGGAGATTTTCGAGTCCTCAGGACGTGCTGAGCCTGTCCTCAGGGAGGGAGTCCAGCATGTGAACAAGTGGACTCAGTCACTCCAGAGGACAGGGGGTGGCTCCTTGTGATCTCTCCCTGTGAGTGAGGTGCTGCTGGGAAAAACAATAATCCTGAATTTACAGTCTCCTCACCCATGTTCCCTGAGTAGAACCAGGATTCTGGTGGGGGTATTGGCCCATCTGTGGAGGACGACAGGTCTCCAGCAAGAAAATGGTGGAAAGAAAGGGTGATGTCTGTAATGGTCCTGCCCTCACGGTTCCCTGAAGGGCAGGGATCTGCAAGAACATGTTCTAGAAGTAAGAGAAATGTGGGAGGAGTTCAAGGACTGATAATAATCAGCCTCTTCTATGAATCAAACACTAAAGAAAACTCATCATTTGTTTCCAAGAGCTTAACTTCCAGAATGATCTGGTAAATCCCTTATAAATATGAAAACCATAGAGCTGACAGAGCCTGGCTTCCTATGGAACCTAAGAGGGAAAAATGGAGCCTAAGAGCAAGCCAAAAATGTGTTAATGGATGAGAGGAGAGCAACATTTATGCATGAAAGATAAAGGGTAATAACGTGTGTAATTACAAATGTCCATCAATTCTGACTTAAAAGAAAAACCTTTCTCATTTGATTTAAAAATATCTATTTGGATGGGCACATCTGAAGTCACTGCTGCTGCTAAGTCACTTCAGTCGTGTCCGACTCTGTGCGACCCCATAGACAGCACCCCACCAGGCTCCGCCGTCCCTGGGATTCTCCAGGCAAGGACACTGGAGTGGGTTGCCATTTCCTTCTCCAATGCATGAAAGTGAAAAGTGAAAGGGAAGTACCTCAGAAAAAGGCAAAATTAATAGTCTAGAAGGAAGAAAATTTGACTGTATTGAGAATACATAACAAAAAACCAACAAAGGAAGTAAAAGTTTATAGAAATGATTAGAAAATGAAAACTACCATGTTCCCTATTTAATGGCCTTGCTTAGAAAGCATGGCATCAGAGAACCTACCTCAAGGTTCTGCTGGGAGCCAGCATATTGCATATTGAGTGCAGCACTTTCCACAGCATCATCTTTCAGGATCTGGAAT
>NW_011482096.1:1543-2572 GCF_000754665.1 Bison bison bison | reverse complement strand
CTCAGTATACTGTCAGGTTGTTTCCACACATTGAAACTGCGGTTTTGACCTGAAAATAAAACTAACCATATTTCATTTGTTAACTAAATTACAGCAACATATTTAGAAAAGAAATTAAATATTTTTCACTGGACACATTCGGGCTCATTCCAGATTGCCTGGCCCTTTAAATGGCTTTAATGATTTGGCTGACTTGTTAACCAGAAATACAGTGGCTACTGTGATTGAGGAGGCCAGAGCCTCTCACTCACTTCATCATCAATACGCTACTGCCTTAAGATATCAATTCCAAATTCCCAGAGAGACTGCTCGACAGATTGTGTGTTCTTGCCTACACTGCCCCACTGTTTATGATAGTCTACCTATGGGAGTTGATCCTCGCGGTCTCAAACCTAACGTACTCTGGCAAATGGATGTAACTCATGTCTCTTTATTTGGAAAACTGTCCTTGGTTCATGTAACTGTGGATAACTTTTCTCACGTTATTATTGCAACTGCTCATACCAGAGAGGCAGTTTAAGATATGATACAACATCTCTTTACTCGTTTTTCATATTTGGGCCTACCAAAAGCTTTGAAAACTGACAATGCTCCTGCTTATACTTCTAAGTCTTTTCAGGAATTTTGTATAAAGTTTCAAATTTAACATAATACAGGCATCCCTTATAATCCCCAGGGACAGACCATTGTTGAAAGAGCGCATCAAACATTAAAAATCCAAATTCAAAAACTAAAAGAAGGGGAGTTTAAGTATAGCTCTCCCCATCAAATCTTGCAACATACTCTTTTCGTAATGAATATTCTAAATGCTAATCTGGCTGGAACTACGGCAATGCTTCATCATTGGTGCCTGGAGCAGTTAAATGCAAAACCATTAGTCAAATGGAAGGACCTCCTCTCAGGACAATGGAAGGGTCCTGACCCATTAACTAGCGGTCGAGGATGTGCTTGTATTTTTCCACAGGATGCAGATTCTCCAATTTAGATCCAGGACAGGTTGATTCGCCATGTTGCAGACCCCCAGACATC
>NW_011482096.1:0-1443 GCF_000754665.1 Bison bison bison | reverse complement strand
ATTTTGTTTCATTTGCCCTCAAGCCCCCACAGTAGTTAAAAGTTCAAAAATGTTAGATTGGCAGTTTGAGGATACCTGTGGAACTTTCCAACCCTATGTAGTTCTTATGCTCCCCTTTACCCTATGGGGGAGGGACATGCTGTCTCAAATAAGAGACACTCAGAGAAGGGTTTTCTCAATTTCTTAGTTATCAACAGGTGGTACAATTCACAATACTTTATATATTGTTATAAATACGTAATATAAATATATTTGCCTAATTACAGTTTGCCTAATTAGGTATGGGTATAAATAAAATATAATAGAGGTATGCCTAATTCTATTTATAGACCTATACTTAATTAATTTGTATATAAATTATTATGTATACCATATATGCGTATTATATATATACTGTATAATTAAATGTATATTGCAGTAATATAATGTGTGTGTGGCTGATATTAATTGGTATAGATTGATGTGCTGTGGTGATACATGTTCTATATACTGTATAATTATATATGTGTGACATGTACTATTGCAGTACATTGGTTTGTGTTGGTTGGTATTAGCTGTGTACGTGTTGTATTGCTGTAATATATATTACTTAACATATTATTTATAAAGATTAATTCAAGTATATTGATTATGTCAATAAGTTTATACTTGTTGCCATGTATAAATACATATATAAATACATTTTGCATTTAGGTATATCTGTATACCAAAATGAGATAAGGAGGTTATATATTTATTATTTAAATTTATACAGAGACCTAAACTAAATATTAGACCTAAATTAACATATCTCTAAATTTATGTTGTTAAAATGTAAATTTTAAAAATTTAAAAAATTAAATTGACAACTGCTTGACAATTCCTTTGCCATAAAACCCCCATATGTGTAATTTGGGTAGCCAGACAAAAAATTGGTTTTATGGCAAAACGGCCCCCTAGAGTGGGTCCATCTTCCCACTCAAACTAAAAAAGTAGCAGCTTCTTATCCAGGATTGACAGCTACTTTGATATTAAAGGAAAAAAGCGGAGCATTTAATTATTTGGTAAAGAGTCATCAGAAATTGTAATTCCATATAATAAAGAACAACTTGATGCTCTTCTAATGTTTGATGAGGATTGGCAGATTGCTATAGGAAATTATTTTGGCCAAATTTTGCATCATTTACCCTCACATGTTTTGCTGAATTTTATATCCAGACATCCAGTTATTTTTCCTGTCAGATGTAAACAATCTCCTATTCCAAATGCTCAGATAGCCTTTACTGATGGGTCAGCAAACGGTAAAGCCTCCATAGTTACTAAAAATCACCAAAAGGTTTTAGAAACACAGGAAACTTCAGCTCAAAGAGCTGAAATAACAGCAGTCATAGAGGCTTTTGCTATGTTTGCAGATGAGGAATTTAACCTTTATTCTGATTCTCAGTATACTGTCAGGTTGTTTCC
>NW_011482095.1:22974-23863 GCF_000754665.1 Bison bison bison | reverse complement strand
CTCCAGCCCAGCCTGCACCCCACCTATCTGCCTGGCTGATGGCCCGCATCTCTTTAATCCCTGCATCTCTTTCCTCCCATCCACCTATCTCAGCATGGTTTTCTCTGTCCCCTCTTTCTGTGAGTTGCAGTATTTATTGAGTAATCATAATCATTGTGTGTAGTAGAGGGACAGGAGAATAAGGATGTGGGGTTCCAAATCAGAAGCCCAATCCTTTCCTATAGGCGTTCTCTTCATTGTTTTCCTGCTTATTTGTCTCTATCTTTCTGTGTATCTCTCTCTCTCTCAGCCTGTCTCTCTCTTCCTGTTTTTCTCTCTCTCCCTTTCTCTGTCTGTCTCTCTGGCTCCCTTCAGTCTCTCACTGCCTTTTCTTTCTCTGCCTTCCTGTTTCTATATCTGTCTTCCTCTGACTGTCAGTGTCTGTCTCTGTCTCCCTCTGCTCCCTACCGTCCCCTCTTCATTCTCCCTCCCCCGTGTATATCCGTGTCTGTCTGTCTTCCTCTCACCATCTTCCCTGAATCTACCCATGAACTTTTTTTTCTTTTGTTGCCAACAGATACTTTTCCCTCTCCTGCAAGCCTTCAAGGTCTGTGTTGTATTTTCCAAGTTTCAGCAGCTCACTATTTCTCATTTTCTGGAGCAGGGTCTTCAGGTTTCCACCAAACAAAAGATCTCTCCCTGGGATCTTTTTGAGGGCTTGAAGCCATCAGCGCCACTGTCTTGGGGCTGGTTTGGAACAGTCCGGGTGGACCGGCGCGTGGCCCGTGGAGAGGAGCAGCAGCGGCTGCTGCTGTACCACACACACCTGAGGCCCCGGCCCCGCGCCTACTACCTGGAGCCACTGCCACTGCCTCCAGAAGACGAGGAACCCCCTGCCCCCACCCTGCTA
>NW_011482095.1:21263-22632 GCF_000754665.1 Bison bison bison | reverse complement strand
ACACACAGGCCCTGCAGGTACCATGGTGCCCCCCAGCTACTCCAGCCAGCCTTACCAGAGCACCCACCCTTCTACCAATCCTACTCTTGTAGATCCTACTCGCCACCTGCAGCAGCGGCCCAGTGGCTATGTGCACCAGCAGGCCCCAACCTACGGACATGGGCTGACCTCCACTCAAAGGTACCCAAGTGAGCCAGGCATGGCGGAGACACTGAGGCTTTCAATTTGGGAAAACCTGGGCCTGGATGTGGTGAGACTAGTCAGAACTTTTGGAGGCATCAAGAGCACATACCTGGCCTGTCAGCACAAAATGCCAGAGCTGGAAGGGGCACTGGTGGCCAGTACTCTCATGCTTGCTTCCCAAAGTTTCTTTGAGAACCAAAGAGGATAAATCACTTATATGCTTATGAGAAGGAAAGACCTGGAGTTCATAGATGCAGTGTGTGGGAAGGAGTCATCTAGCTACCATTAGAGCAGTTTAGTGCTGAAGTGGACCAGCGAACACATCCTCCCATCTTACTGAATGTCAGTTAGGCCTTACTAAAGACATTGTAATCATGTCTTGAGGTTCTGCAGCTTAGGGTTGAGAACACTGTGGGGGTGGACCGGAAGAAAAGTCCCTTACTTAGAGGTACTGATTAAGTGCCCACTGTGTGGCCAGCACTGTGCTAGGACCAGGTAGGGTGAGGAAAACTATTGGAAAAAAATCCAAAGTCCTTCACCACATAGAATTTTTACTCTAGCTGGGAAGAAGAGACTTATTCAGAAAAGTACTTAGAGAATGTGGTAATGAAAGATACAATCAGCTGTGCAGTTGGGTGCTGTAAAATAAAACGGGAATTCAGGAAAAGTGGGGGATGATATTATTGTGGGCCTGAATCATCAGAGAAAGTTTCATGAAGGAGGTCAGACTTGAGTTGGCCTTTGAAGGATAGCTGTGATTTGGATTTGCGTGGAGGAGGAAAAGGAGGGGGATCCCAGGTAGAGGACATAGCATTAACAAAGACATGTAGGGTGGCTGGGAGGACAGGCAGGAGAAGAGCTTGGCTGGAATTTAAGATTCGTGACAGGGAAGGAGTAGGGATAGGTTGGGAGTGGACAGGTTGAGAGAGAGCTTGGAATGCTTGGCATGGGGTTGAGACACAATCCGAAAGCGCTCTTGGTCAGGAAAATGATGTGATGATTTGGGCATGTTGAGAAATTAACATGGGTCTCGTGGAGAGGATGGGCTTCCCTTATAGCTCAGTTGGTGAAGAATCTGCCTGCCAATGCAGGAGACCTGGGTTTGATTCCTGGGTTGGGAAGATCCCCTGGAGAAGGAAATGGCAACCCACTCCGGTATTCCTGCCTAGAGAATCCCATGGACCTG
>NW_011482095.1:19193-20049 GCF_000754665.1 Bison bison bison | reverse complement strand
CCACACCCGCCAGCAGCAGCAGCAGATCCTGCGTGTAAGGCCCTGGGATTTCATCTGGGACCTGGGAGACCTAGGAGGAGGAGGAGAGGAAGAGGGCAAGGAGAGGCACAGGCTCTTCTGGGTGGTTCTCCTATTATATAGAGTGAAGTAAGTCAGAAAGAGAAAAACAAATGTCATATATTAATGCGTATATGTGGAATCTAGAAAGATGATACTGATGAACCTTTTTTCAGGGCAGCAGTAGAGATGCAGGCATGGAGAACAAACTTGTGGACACAAGCAGAGGGATTGAGAGGGTGGGATGAATTGAGAGAGTAGCACTGAAAAACATACATTACCACATGTAAAATTAGAGCCAGTGGAAATTTGCTGTATGACTCATGGAGCTCAAACCTGGTGCTCTGTGACAACCTAGAGGGGTGGGAAGGGGGTGGAAGGGAAGTTCAAGAGGGAGGGGACATATGTACACCTATGGCTAATTCATGTTGATGTATGGCAGAAATCAAACAAATATTAGAAAGCAATTATCCTTTAATTAAATAGATTAAAAAAAAAGACAAAAAGATAGAATGAGGCAGTGCAAGTACCTTAAGTACCCGCAGGGGAGTTGGCATGTAGTGGGGCCTTGAGAAGCTAGTTCCTTCCCTCCCCACTTTTCCAGGGGTCCCGGTTGGAGAGAGTTGGGGGTCATCTGCTGGGTGCTCCAGATTAGATTTTCTCTGCAGCTCCCTGAGCAGGGAAGGCAGCAGACCCAGAGTTCCCTGTGCTTCCTCTGCTCTCCCTGTCCCTCCACCACTGAGGTTCAGCCCCTTGCTCTCCTTACATGGATCTCTTCTGTCTTCATGGCAGCAGCAGC
>NW_011482095.1:16401-18827 GCF_000754665.1 Bison bison bison | reverse complement strand
CCCCACCATTTCCTCTTAATTCCCAGTCCTCTTCCTGGGCTAGCACCAGTAGTGGTTGGGGCTCTTCCCTTAGGCTCCATTTTTAATGAGTTTTTAGTATTTTTGTTAATGTGAGGCATTGAGCTGTTGGGTTTTGTATATTATTTATATAGAGACCCCAGAGCTGTTGCACCCAATACACAGAGCTTCTTTGCAAAGAAAGTGTGTGAATCTGCGTGTCCGGGAAGGGTGGGCTCTTGGAAGGGTGTCGGGGCTGGACCAGCAAGTCGACACCTTCATTCTCTTCAGATCATCTCTCCTGTTCACCTTCCACCCCCTACATTTCTGAATTCTAATTGGGTTGCTACCATCTCTTCCTTTTTCTAACCTGGTAATACGTTAAGACTTGGAGCCTTAGTCTCTCAATAAGGGCAGCTCATATTCTCATCTAGATGGTGTGGCTTCTGTATAGCTTGTCTCCATGGAGGAAACACTGCTGGGATTGGGGAGGAGCCACTGGACCAGGGGAAAAATCACTGGAACCTGATTCTTCTTCTACCCACCCCACACGCTGGGTTTTGAATAAGCTTCAGGGTGGGGGGTGGGGGTGACAGACACTGCCTATCCTTTGGGCCACCTTGTATGGTCCCCATCATGCACCAAGTGATGTCCTAGATAGAGAAGTTCCCTGAGTCACATTTCTGGGACAAAACATTGTCCTCCATTGGTAAGTGTTGCCATCACATAGGTGGTGGAAGGGCAGAATGGTTCCAGGAGGAAAAGAAACCAGTGAAGGGAAGCACCCTTTTCTCTCTCTGCTGTGTTACTGGAACTGTTTGTTTTCATACGACCCATCTTCACAGTTACCCAGAGTGACCTCCTCACTCCCATCTTATAGTAGAGAAAACTCAAAAATGTTGCTCCAGAGACATTTGGAACTGTGGCAGGGCCATTTTCAGTACCCTTGCCTTCAGGTTTGGGGCTCAAGATCTAAGACTATCCATGAGAGGCAACTGATTTACTATCATGGAGCCCTCTGGTGGGGCTGGAAGAGGCCAGTCCCAACCTCATAGGTGGGTGGTACCTGATGATTGGACAACTTCAGGATACCATCCAGGCCACAGTTGCACTCTAGCACTGGGAACTGTCAGTTGTGCTGGTAAAACCAGGAGCACCAATCAATACCCAAGTTACAAAAAAAAAGTCCCTCTGAGGTCCATGAAGCCCTTGCTCAAATGGGACTTACTAAATTTAAGGGTAGTGTGCACAAGGAGAGGAACTGTCCAACAGGATAAAGTTGAACATAATTGACTGAAGCTTTCTTCTGCCCTGTGTTATCCTGACAGAAACATTCTGAGGAACTATATGGGTAGAGGCTTGGCTGGGATAAGGGACACTCAGAGGGGCTTCGGATGGGGGGCTAATGAAACTGGACAGGTGCCCTACACACAGAACACAAGACACTGAGACAGCCGGGTCTGGAGTGGGAGAGACTGACATGGTTGGACAACTGGCATGCTGACAGCCAGAGTCTGACATGCCCCAACAGAAAGGAACAATGCTGACCTTTTTGAGAGTGACAGGATGAGGGCAAAGTGCACCCCACACTACACACCTATTGTTGGTGCTTGAGTGGTGCTGGTGCTGAGGAGAGGTGAGGGATACCAAGTGGGCTGGAGGCTGGTCTTCATGGAGTGTGACTGAGGACTCCTGCAGGCAGTGCCTCAGTTTCTCCCTTTGTTTTGAGGTCTCAAGCTTTGAAGGTAAAGTTTGAACTAGCTGCCCTGGAAGATCGTCTATCTGTGATTTGAGGGGTGTGTGAGAGAGAGGATGGGGAGAGTGTGTTTGAGCCTGGGAGGAATTGGGCCATGCCCCAGGACTTGAGCCATCTCTGGCGCAAAAGGAGTTAATGGAAGGGACCGCGCCCCCCCTTGTCTGGGTACGCGCAGCGCGCCCCCTCGGTGCGCGGGCACAGCAGCCAGGCTGCCGGAGAGCAGATCTCGGGGATTCGGGTGCGGAGCCCTTGGCCTGGAAGCGATATGGGTGGTCCGTGGCCCGGTTCAGTCGCTCGCAACAGCCCGGGGAACAGGTGAGGCCGCCTGCTCCGGTCTCTCATCCTCTAGCTGCCCATACCTTGCCCCGATCCTATCCCTTCCCAATCCTGGGGTGCTCCACTTCCCAGCCAATGCACCCCATCCTCAACCCCATGTTCTCCATCGGCCCCCTGCCCCCCCCCCTCCAATCCTCCCCCGCATTTCCCCTCCACCTCCTTCCTCCCTGAATCCCGCATCCTTATCATCCTCCCGCCCATGGTCCCTCTATTTCCACTGCCCTGCCCGCATGCTCATCAAAATACCCCTCTTGAGGGCCCCCTGCCCCGTTTCTGTTTTGCACATTGCCAGTCCCCCCTCCCCCGCAGTGCAGCCCCATCCTTCTTCCATCATAGC
>NW_011482095.1:16123-16259 GCF_000754665.1 Bison bison bison | reverse complement strand
ACGGAGGCCTTTATCCTATTCTCCCCCATTCCATTGCAGCTCCATCCCCCAATACCATTCAGAACCCGCAAAGCCCCCAGTACTGCAGTTCTAGATACCAGTCCATTCCTGCACAATGCCCCCCGCCCAATACTGC
>NW_011482095.1:13131-15325 GCF_000754665.1 Bison bison bison | reverse complement strand
CAATTGTGTGTGTGTGTGTGTGTGTGTCCATGCGGGAGTGTCTGTGTGTGCCTATGTATGTGTGTTGACTGTACAGCTGTTGTATCGGAAGGCCTGTGTGCCTCGAGTGTGTTGCTATTTCTGCTTCTGTCTCCACCTGTGTGTCACCATTATGCTGCCTGTGTCCCTGGATATTTACCTATGTGGTATGTGTGATTAGGTTTCAGTGAGTCTCTGTGTGTGTCTCTGAATGTATCTCTCTGTGAGTCTCTGGCTCTGTGAAGCTCTCTGTCTCAGAAGGTGGGACTATATGAGGGGGTCTCTGTGGGTTTGAAATGTATGTCCCTGAGTGAATATCACAGTGTCTGTGATTCAGGCTTTCTCTCTCTCACTCCCTCTTGAGTCTTTGTGAGTTTATTTCTGTGAGTCTCTGAGTGTGTGTCCCCCGCCCTCCGTTGTTTATTTTACACTGGCTGAGCATCAACAATGCCTAGGGTGCTAGGCAGACTTCTTTCTGCCTCAGTTTCTGGCACCCCGTGTGAATTAGAGATAACTACCAGAAAGGACTGATGTTTAAGTATTCGGAAGCAGTGAGGGCTGTGGAGAAATGTACAGGAGGGCCTGGGACTCTTGTGAATGTCTGTCCTGCCCCCTTCCCTGCCAGAGAGAGAGGGGATCTCTCTAGAGGCCCCTTTGCTTATGTGATGCATATTCCCTTATTCTGCCTTAGTCCTGGAGTGAGGTGCACAATCCTACCCTCTCCTGACGTGGAGGACCCTATGGGGGTTATGGGTCTTGGAGGCTAGGAGCTCAGTGTCCAGGAAGAGTACCCAGGAACTTGAGCTCCACTTCCTGTTCCCCCACATGCTACTCTGGCTCCAGTTGACCCCGATGAACTCCATTGGCTGAGAAGTTGAAGTTGGGGACTGGCAACTTACAGTGGCAACAACTGTCAATCTCTCCATCCCCTTGGCTTTTTCTAACCACTTCCCTGGGTGCAGCGAATGGCTCTGAATGGCAGTCTGAGGGTCCTTGGAATCCCGGGTGTGAAGAAACCTTTCTTAACTATAAGAGAACAGCCCGAGCACGGTAGGGCCCCAAAGACCCACTCCACGATCCTCCCAACCATCTTGGATGACGCATACTTCCCTCTTTCCACAGGCCTGTCTGGCCCTGAGGGAGTCCCCTTTCTGAAGCTGTGGTGCTCGGACGACCTGCTCTGTACGTTGCCGGGCACCTGTAGGTGTCCCTCGGGAGTTCAGTTTTGAGGTTCAAGTCAGTGTGGCCATGAAGGGGCTGCCTGTTGGGCTGATGCTGTGACCCTGGAGTCTGCCTCTCCTGCCAGTCCCCCGGCCCGGAACATGTGGCTGTGGCTTGGCCCACCTTCGCTGTCCCTGAGCCCCAAGCCCACAGTTGGCCGGAGCCTGTGCCTCACCTTGTGGTTCCTGAGCTTGGTGCTGAGGGCCAGTACCCAGGCCCCAGCACCCACAGTCAACACTCACTTTGGGAAGCTAAGGGGTGCCCGGGTACCATTGCCCAGTGAGATCCTGGGGCCTGTGGACCAGTACCTTGGGGTGCCCTACGCAGCTCCCCCGATCGGCGAGAAACGTTTCCTGCCCCCTGAACCGCCCCCATCCTGGTCGGGCATCCGGAACGCCACACAGTTTCCCCCAGTGTGCCCCCAGAACATCCACACAGCTGTGCCCGAAGTCATGCTTCCTGTCTGGTTCACCGCCAACTTGGATATCGTCGCTACTTACATCCAGGAGCCTAACGAGGACTGCCTCTACCTGAACGTCTATGTGCCAACGGAGGATGGTGAGTGTGGCCAGGCGCTGTGCCCTCCCTGCTTCCCACCCGCCCCACCGTGTTTGTGGCTGGCATGTGGTCGTGTGCCCTGAAGCATGCATCTGTCTGTCTGTGAAAAGGCTTTTAACCATCACTTGGCTTGGCCTCCCTCTTTCTCCTCCCTGTTCTTTCCTCTCCCAGCATTGTCTGAGCTCCCATGTGTGAGTGACACTGTTACCACAGGATGGGCCTGGCCAGGCCTGAGAGCTTTGACAGGTCTAGGGCCAGATGCTGGATGGGGGTTCCCCGGGGGAGTATGGGTCACTGCTGGCAGCTTCCCCGCGGGAGGATGCTGGCTCCACCGGGCCCCTCTGTTGCCATTCCACCTGTGTGTGTGTGGCCAAGGGAGCTGGGTGTGTGTGGGGGG
>NW_011482095.1:11116-13029 GCF_000754665.1 Bison bison bison | reverse complement strand
CTCTTTCACTAGCTGATGCCTCCTCCCGCGGGGGTCACACTAAGGTAAGTGACAGAAACAAGGAGATGGTGGGACAGGCTCTCTGCCATGTGCCGCCTGCAGAGCAGCTATTGGGGCCTGGGGGGTGGGGGGTGCATGCCCCTGGGCAGAGGCCTCCTGTTATTTTTTAGTTTTTTATTCATTTTACAGTAAAGCGGATTTCCAAGGAATGCGCCCGAAAGCCCAACAAGAAAATTTGTAGGAAAGGAGGTAGGTAGCCAGCCGGCGGGGAGGGAGAGAGAGAGAGAGGGAGGGCTACCTGCCCACCTGCCCTTGCCCCTGAGGACCCAGCCTTCCTTCAAATAGCCCAGGCTCAGGGGGCGGTCAGTGAGCAGGCATAAGTTCCACCTCATCCAAGGGCCCCGGCTCCCCTCAGGGAGGCTCTGGTGGCCTAAGGCAGGTTCAGAGCAGAAGCAGCAAAACCCCGTTTCTTTCAAACTTCCTGGCCCCCCAATTCCACCCTAAAGTGTGTGCCGAAGACCAAGCCAGTGCTTTCCTCCAGGTCACCTCAGGAGAAACTCTAAGCCACCAAAATGGAGCCAGAGGCTCTGCCATTTTCCTGGTGAGGGAGCTGCCAACTCATCCTTCCGTGCTCTTTCCCAGGTTGAAAGTTGAGATTCAACTCTCCAGCCCTGGAGCTTAGACCAAACTGTACCCAGGCGTAGCAACCCTGCCACCCTGTCTACCGCCTCTGGCCAGGGCATAGCTGAGTGCCACCGGCTGGCCTGATGGCAGACCTTGGGAGGTCTCTGGGAACTGTGGACTCTAAGGGAGGCACAAGATCTCAAATTTCAAATTGGCACTCTTGCCAGGAGGAATTTGTCCCCCCACCACCTGTATAATAACTCTTCCTGTTCCAACACCACTTTGTGTTTTTTGCAAAGTATTTGCATACTTACCTCAGAAAATCCACCCCCCCTCCCTTCTCTGGAAGCTTATAAGGCACGAGTTGGCTTCCCAATTTTACAGATGTGGAAACAGGCCCAGGGGAGTGACTTGCTGCTGCTCAAGGCCCCTTCCTTGTTCTGTGGCAGGGCCTGGACCAAAACCTGGGTCTCTTGACCCTCAGGGAAGTGTTCTTTCCACTGTAGCATGTGAGGCAACTCCCATCTGGTCATTCCCACCTCCCCTCTGAAACAAATGGTGAAATACAGATGGGGTGAATCAATTGGAAGCAGTAACAGACTAAGGAACAGGTGGAAAATCACAGCCTGGTCCCTACAACCCTTTGGCAAGCTTGGAGTTTGTTTTCCTTTGAAATCATAGGGCAGGATTCCCCCAGGTGGGGTCATTAGGGACTGGATATTCCCTACTGAGTAAGAATCTCCTGGGAGAAGAGCCCAGAAATGTATATATTGTGCTTTTGATGTACACTGAAGCTCTGAGGGAGGTCCCCTGCCCCAGAGATAAGCTTTCCACCACCTCCCCACACCCAGCTCAGGGCTTCAGTAAAGAGCTCAGAAGGCAATCAGTAAAAACGCTTTTGCATGAATGAAGATAGGAGATGGAGGTACTGCATAAAGAGTATGGGTCTGGGAGCCACAAGCCTGGGTCCCATATCAGCTGCTAACTCACAGTGAAACCTTAGACAAGTCTTTTCCTTTGAGAACCTCCGTTTCTGCATCTGAAGGTGGTAGAGGACTATTCCAGTCTTAACATTCCTTTTAACATTCCTTTAACCTGTAAAAGAATTCATGAAGAGGGTCTGTTAAACCTGCTTCTAGTAGTTAGTTGCTTGCTTGGGTGTGGGGATGGAGGGGGAGGCAATGACATTAACCATTTCCTAGGAGCAGTTGATCCCCCAGAGCACCAGTAAGAGCCTAGGGCAGTCCAGTCCAGTCCTAAGAATCCAGACCTGGAAGCGCCAGTCAAGT
>NW_011482095.1:9232-11016 GCF_000754665.1 Bison bison bison | reverse complement strand
TGTGGGGCTTCACTAAACAGCTGGTTTAGTGAAGCCCCACAGGCCAAGCTGGGAAGTGGGTTCCAGACAGCATGGGAGAGGGCATCTGGTCATTTAGCTGCTCAAATTAGTTCCCTATCCAGGGCCTGTTGGCCATTTGAAACAGATTTTAAAAGCCTGCCTCTTAGGGGAGACCCGTCCCCAGAGATGGTTATGGGGGTGGTGTGTTCAGAGCAGGCAGGGCTGGTTGAGCACCTGCAGCAGCACAGTACTGGACTCGGGGATGGTGGTCTAGCTAGTCCCTGGAGGGGCGGGGACAGGCATGGCAGTGAGGAGTTGCTCAGTGAGTGCTATGCAGAGGGAGCAGAGCATCTGCACAAAGGAGGCTGGGACTGTGCAGCAAGCCAGGGACATTCCCAGAAGGGGACAAAAGGGATGCATCTTTTAAGTCAGGGTCCAGAGTAAGTGAAGAAATTCCTGGGGAAGGTGTGCCCTGTCCCCCCACCTCCACCTTCATCAAATTGGAGGGAATTCATGTTTAAGGATGAGTGATTTCTTGCTGTTTGAGGACGGGGTGGGGCTTTCTGCTGCGTGGGTGATGATGCCCCAGGCCCCACAGGGTTTCTGAGGGCAGTGCTGTCGTCAGGTGTTAAGACGGTAGGCACCACTAGAGGTTCAGAAAGCCAGAGGCAGTTTCTGCCCCTCAGGCTGGGCTCTTGCCCTAGTTGAAAAGTTATTTTATAATTTGAGGGCGGCTCCTGTTTTGATTAATAGCTGTAAGGGAACCCAGACCAGCTGAGAAAGAAAGCTATTTGCTGCCTCCGGGCCAAGAGTATCTGATTCTGATGTCTTAGACAAGAGGATAAGCCCTGGGGTACCGTAGAATGACCTCTGTTTCCACACACTGATCAGCACCCGGGTGGTGGGTCTTCTTTCTCAAAGCCATTTTCAAGATGAACTTCTTGTCTCCTTAGAATGGGAAGGAGAGTTGGTGCCAGCTCAGCCAGGTCCTAAACTTCTCTCCTCTAGTTTCTTCTTTTCTCTTATTCCCTCCCTTCCCCCTTCCCCATGATCCACCTCTTTTCCTGACTTATTTTTTCCCTTCCCTTTCCCCATCCCAGAAAGGTGGCATGGTGCAGTGGAAAGACCATTGACTTTGGAATCAAGCAGACCTGGGTTTGGATCTCACCTCTAGCACTTCCTAACTGTGTGATCTTAAGCAAGTCACTTTGCTTCTCTGATCCTCAGTTTCCCCATAAGTGAAACAGGAATAAAGATAGTCCCTCCCTCACTGGGGTGTAAGGATCAAACAGTATGGCAGAAGTAGAGTGTCTGGCACATGGTAACCATTCGGTACATGGTAGGAGCTGCTACCATCATTCCTATCTCTGTTTCTCTCTCTCTCATGTCCCTTTCTCCTTTTCCCCTTCCTTCTCTTCCCTCCCTCCCTCTCTGGCTGTCTTTTGATCTCAGAGCAATGCTTGCTGCTCTCAGGCCTGGTTCCTGTGGGCAGGAACCCCATTTGCCATTACTCAGAGCAGGTCCCAGCGAGGGAAAGCTTCATCTCCCATTTTCTCCTGTGGGAATCAGGATCAGTTGAGACCCAGCTTGAGGCTGCCCACTGGGCCCAAATAGCTTAGGACTAGGGTCCCTGGCTCTGCCCTGGCAGCTCACGTCTGTAGCTACATGGTGGTGATGCCACCTCTCACCCTTGGCGCCTGCCCCCACGCTCCAGCTCAGCTGGCCTGTGTACGCATGTGCAGCCCCTTCCACCTGGGAGAAGGCCTTCCCCTGAGATGGTCTCC
>NW_011482095.1:9022-9132 GCF_000754665.1 Bison bison bison | reverse complement strand
ACAGGGCGAGGACTTAGCGGATAATGACGGGGATGAAGATGAAGGTATTTGGGGGCTGCAGGGCGTGGCGGCTGGTGCATGGCACAGAGCCCCTCCCCCTCTCAATGGGG
>NW_011482095.1:4210-7751 GCF_000754665.1 Bison bison bison | reverse complement strand
CCGCCCCTTATCCCCACACCTCTTGTCTCTGTCTGCACTGGGGGGCCAGCTGCTGCCAATGGCCGTATTTCCATGTAACTGGTCTAGCCTTGGGGGTTTCAGGGCTCCCCAGCTCCTGCTCTCTAAAGCCATGTCAGGTCCCAGGACTCCTGGGTGCCCAGGGCAGGGACTCACTGATCCAGCTAAGGGACCAGCCCTTTCTCTTCCTCCTGCCCTCTGTCCCCCAGGGCTCAGCCACAGCCTCTGTAGAACTCACTGTATCAGGCACACCTGGCTGCCTTCAGCTGGGAGGCACTTGAAACCAGTCTTTAAAAACATCACCAGAATCTGACTTTCTCTGGCCGATGGCCCAAGCTCTGGGCTGAACAGCCCCCTGAGTCCTGCCCTCAGAGATGGCAGTGGTGTCCTGGAACCTGGGATAGCTTTGCTGCCCGCACCCCACCCCAGGGCTGGCGGGGGTGGGGGAGGAAGGGCAGCCTACCCAGCCTGTGTCTCAACCCTTCTCCTTGCAGACATCCGGGACAGTGGCGCTAAGCCTGTCATGGTCTACATCCATGGAGGCTCTTACATGGAAGGGACAGGCAACATGATTGACGGCAGTGTCCTGGCCAGTTATGGCAACGTCATCGTCATCACCCTCAACTATCGGGTTGGAGTGCTAGGTATGGTTCCCTGTTGGATGCCTAGAAGGAAGCCTGAGCTCTCAAAGGAAGGATAGAAGGCTGAGGAGTTGAGAACAAGCCCCTCGGTTCTCTAGCTGGTGCTAATGACGGTGGTCACAAGGTTGTTATCCCATGGTTTTACCCAACTGCTCGGAGCTTACGCACATCCCTAGGTCCTTTCCTGGAATGTTGAGATGCCATTTGAAATTCAGTTCAAACTTCACACCTTCTCTTAGGCCTCAAGCCAGGTCTCTGCTTCCAGATTTTTGCATGGCTGAGTTTTGTAAAATCAATTTATTTTCTGGTGTCCTGTCCTTATCTCTATTCTCCCACCCTCACATCCCTAAACACCCTACACATACACAGGATATTCCTTTTAGTCAGTCACACATCTGCACACCCATATACCCTCACATGTCCACATGGCCCACATCCATCCCCATGTGTCCAACTATTTCTCACCTCCACAAACATACACACACACATCCCTACATCTACATCTACAGACCCCCTCACATATATGCACCTTCTCCCACCACTCCATACACACTCCACACATATATTTTCCCCAGTGCACATATCCAGATACCCGCATACCTCTCTATACTCCATATCCATACCCCACATCTACACAGATTTTTCTCACCTTCCATGCATACACACACACACACAGGTTCCCTCCACATCACTATATCTACATCTATGCCCATATACACCACACATGCCCACCTCATGCTTCCCTCTACCCCCATAATGCACTCTACACAAAGACCCACACCCTGGGTCCATGCTGCTACTGCTGCTGCTGCTGCTGCTGCTAAATCACTTCAGTTGTGTCCGACTCTGTGTGACCCCATAGACGGCAGCCCACCAGGCCCCTCTGTCTATGGGATTCTCCAGGCAAGAGTACTGGAGTGGTACCCACACCCAAACACCGCACATATGTGTATGGGCACAGATGTAGATATAGCAATGGGGAGGGAACCTCTGTGTGTGTGTATGTGTTTGTGTGTGTGTACACATGGGAGGTGAGAGAAATCTGTGTAGATGTGGGGTATGGATAAGATGCGGGGTATGGGTAAGGAGTGTAGAAAGGTGTGGGGTATCTAGATATGTGTGTTGGGGAGACTATATGTGTGGAGTGTGTATGGAGTGGTGGGGGAATCTTCTACACATACACAGATCTATGTCTCCCTACATACCCCACTTCTGTATCCACTCTCCTCTAACATTCACACACACGCATATGTCCCTCAGCTTCCCTACATAAGCATGAACCACTGTTCCCCTCCCTACACATATAGGAGCCATACCTGCAAGTCCACACCTCCCCACCCCAAAGTACACAGATACTACATATATCCCTCATATCCCTGCTTCCACGTGTACATACACATTCCATGCTCTACATATAATATATGTTCCCCCCCTTATGCTACTGCTGCTGCTGCTAAGTCACTTCAGTCGTGTCCGACTCTGTGTGATCCCATAGACGGCAGCCCACCAGGCTCCCCGTGTCCCTGGGATTCTCCAGGCAAGAACACTGGAGTGGGTTGCCATTTCCTTCTCCAATGCAGGAAAGTGAAAAGTGAAAGTGAAGTCGCTCAGTCATGTCTGACTCTTAGCGACCCCATGAACTAGAGCCTACCAGGCTCCTCCGTCCATGGGATTTTCCAGGCAAGAGTACTGGAGTGGGGTGCCATTGCCTTCTCCGGTTCCCCCTTATACATCCCCCCTTATACACAAACCCACAGACCCCCATGCACATACCCACATGTACACATGTACATATGCACACATACTCTTCCTATACACATCTAGCATATGTATGTCCAATACATACATGTATACATATTCCTACCCTACAAATATACATGCATCCATATACCCACACCTGGTCATCCATATCCATACAAACTCATGCACACCCCACACTTACATACCCCATATACATACACTACACATTTCTTCTACTCTCTCCACACATATATCTCCATATACTCCTATCCCTTACACCACTGTGCTCCCAGACATACACACTTAGTTCTCAAATACCTCCTCATACACACCCTTATCCCCTTCCCACACATACTTTGTTGCCTACGTGCTTATTTTGGAGATTTAGGCTGCCCCTCTGCCTTGTGCCTTCCTTGATAACTGGTAATGCCTAACTGTGGCCAAGGTCTTGAGGTAAACAAGTGCCTCAGAGAGGGCAACCAAGCACACAGGCCTCTGAGGGCGCATGCAGCCCCATACCCTTGGAGTGGTACAAAGAAGCCAACTTCCTGCTTGGAGGGCTGGTGTCCTCAGAGTCCCAGTGTGGGTCAGGGCTCTTTGTCAGGTCTGCAGGCCTGGGTGCTGAACCAACAGTAGGCCTGGCTTCTTCTGGGCTGGTTGGCTGATGGGACCTTATTTTCATATACTTGTGAATATGTGGCTTTGCCTGTTCGAACCTCAGAGACCCCAGAGCTGCATTTCACTTGTGGGTGCAGTTCCATACACAGAAAGGCCACCTCCTGTTGACTTCCCCTTAATACTACATGGGATAGCAAGACATCTTTTGGAGGTTCAGGCTGGAGAAATTATATTCTCTGAAAAAAGTGGAGCCTGCGTCCCCTTCAGCAGATCCAGATACTAGATGTGACCTATGTGGGGCATCTCCCTGGTCTCTCCACAGACTAGTGGGCTTCGGGTTTTATAGTTCTGCCACTGCTCCTGTGGCTCTCAGAGTTGCTCCAGACATTATGGCAAGGCTCTCATAAGCTGTTCTGTCCCATTGAGAAAGAGGATTGGAGTCTCTGACAGTAAAAATGGTACCATGCAGGTGGCTGTAAACCCACACACTTGGGCTGCCCAGTGCCTGAAGAGTAATGAATATA
>NW_011482095.1:0-566 GCF_000754665.1 Bison bison bison | reverse complement strand
AAAGAGCAGTGGTTAATGCTAACTGGGTGAAAAGAGCTACACTGCATGCTCATCCTCCATCCTTATGCCCCTGACAGTCATCGCCATCCAAATGCTCCATCCCTCCACCTTCACTGTCCTTGTGCCCTTTATTGAATTCAGGTTTCCTGAGCACTGGCGATCAGGCTGCCAAGGGAAACTATGGGCTCCTTGACCAAATCCAGGCCCTCCGCTGGGTGAGCGAGAATATCGCCTTCTTTGGTGGTGATCCCCGCCGTATCACCGTCTTTGGCTCAGGCATTGGTGCATCCTGTGTCAGCCTCCTCACACTGTCGCATCATTCTGAAGGTGAGTAGCTCTTGGAACAGCACAAGAACTAGCCAAGTGCTGGCTGCCGACCCTGACCCCAGGCCCTCCAGGCTCCAGGGTGCCCAGCTTCATGTCCCAAGAGCACCCAGGGGAATCAGCAACCCTCGCCTACCAGCTCAGTGTCCCTTTGGGGAGAAAGTGAAAGTGAAAGTCGTGTCTGACTCTTTGCGACCCCATGGACTATACAGTCCATGGGATTCTCCAGGCCAGAACACTGG
>NW_011482094.1:14962-17155 GCF_000754665.1 Bison bison bison | reverse complement strand
ATTTAGAAAAACTATTACTTGAGTCAGTTTGGACAAGAGAAAGAAATGGACAGAGAGTTTGGGGACCTGGGTTCATGTCTGGGTTCTGCAATTAACTATAGTCACTTTGGCTAAGTTCTTGGAATGCTGAATCTGTTTTTATGTAAAATGACAGGGCTGAAGACCTCTAGAATTTTCCAGTTCTAACAGTCTTTGACACTCACATAGTTTAAGTCAGGTACTCACCAATTATTTTTAATGGTATCTACAACATTTTTACAAGTAGAACAAATATTTTCTTGATCAAACCTTGTATCTTCTAATTCCATTTCAAGTAGGATTACAAATATATCTGTATTTGTCATCATGTACAACTAATGAAAGGTACCTAAGAGTGTGGCCTGAGTCTTCCAGATATACGCCATAGTCCTTTGAGATCTGATGGTTCAAATCCGCAAGAAGTGGAATATTTATTGACCCAAGTCCTCCTTGTCTTCGAGGAGTATTAATCCTGTTAACAGAAAATGTACCTTTCAGGGTTAAGTAAACAGCATATATTAAAACAGTCCACACTCCTTGCATATGTACACAAACATGTGCATGGCATCTCTTGTCATTTTACTTTTAAATTTTTTGCAATTAGGTGGAACATCTTTTCATGTTTAATGAATTAAAAATTATTTAATCATTGCTTCTTAGAAAGTAAATATAAAAAATTATTTCTCCAGATTAAGGTTATCCAATTTATCATCATAATCATAGAATTCAGTGGTTTTTGCTGTGGATATTTCATCTTCTAAAAATAATTATTTGGTACTGAGCATTTTAAAAATCTTTATTGAATTTGTTACAATATCGTTTCTGTTGTTTATGTTTTGGGTTTTTGGCTGTGAGGCATGTGGAGTCTTAGCTCCCTGAGCAGCAAATAAACGGGCACCCTCTGCACTGGAAGGTGAATTCCTCAGCACTGGACTGCCAGGGAAGTCCCTATATCTTTTGAATTGAACTGTTTCCAAAACTGAAATGTTCTATAAAATCTTTAAACATTTTTACTGTACTTTCATTGAACTAGCAGCTCTCAGATAAATTTATTCCTGAACTATCTGATAAATAACTATATTCCTGTCATGTTAAGAGTTGTCTGCCCATAATTTAAGAGTATGTCTATTCTTTCCCTATAAATGTTAAGTTTAAGATACTGACCAGGCCAAATGGGTGAACTGTGAATCAACAGAGCATGCTACCACTTCAGTGTTGATTGATCTGAATTCGTCAATTCTATCACCAAAGGCGATGATTTCAGTTGGACACACAAAAGTGCTGAAATAAAAAAAAATCATTATTCTCAAAATACACATATACTTAGTTTCAAATGATTTTGTTTTTATAAACACTTTAGTATATAAAAATGCACATTAAGAACAATTTTATATATGAACCTTCTCAAGATGGAGTAGTCTAAAAAATGGTCACTGGATCAAATTATTTAATTAAAAAATATAGAGTTCTTAATTATGTCTTGATAAACTTTATATTGGTGCATACAGACTGAATGTTACCTTGTATGTATGTGTAAGTGTATAGGGCAGCAATGAAAGATGGACTTCATGCTGTGTGTCATGGTCAAGAGAGTTTGAAAAACGTAGACTTAGGGGACAGGTTCTGACCACAGTTCAATATAGGCTTTTCGTTTCAGTTGTTGGAGTGGAGGACTGCCATATACAAGAAGACAGTTTTAATCCAGATTATTTCTTTGGAAATCTGGCCTATAAAATGAACTTTTAATATTTTCCAAAAGGTAAGAATGATTGGCCCTTGTCCTCCTTTCTGTTATCCCAAGAAATGTTACCTAGAGATATACTGTGTGTGTGTTAGTTGCTCAGTCATGTCTGACTCTTTGCGACCCCATGGATTGTAGCCCACCAGGCTCTTCTGTGCGTGGGATTCTCTAGGCAAGAATACTGGAGAGGGTTGCCATTTCCTTCTCTTACTGGCCCAACATAAAAATTTTGGCAGAAACCCGAAGGGTTACAATCTGGTTTTCTTCCTTGCAGACTGTGGGAAATGTCCCAGGATTCTTCTTTCTCTAACCAGGTCCAGTTTGGCTGGCATTACATGCATACAGCAGAAGCTCTCTTAGCTCCTTGCTCCAGAAGACCATTGCTAACATCATGCTCTAATTAGATATGTCTTGTTCATTAGGGAGGTTTAAGT
>NW_011482094.1:8348-13043 GCF_000754665.1 Bison bison bison | reverse complement strand
ACAGAGGATGAGATGGCTGGATGGCATCACTGACTCGATGGATGTCTCAGTGAACTCTGGGAGTTGGTGATGGACAGGGAGGCCTGGCGTGCTGCAATTCATGGGGTCGCAAAGAGTCGGACACAACTGAGCGACTGATCTGATCTGATTTTGTGCTATAATGGCAAAGTTGAGTAGTTGCAATGAAGATCACTTCAAGACTAAAATTTTTACTATCTGGCCCTGTACAGAAGAAGTTTGCTGCCCCTGGTCTATAGACATAAAGATATGAGCTTAAGTATACCCTCCCTACAAATTTAAAATATATTTACATAGTTCTAGATTACTCCTAATGGAGAAAGGAACTTAGTATACAGTGGCACAGACAGAATAATCTATTTACTTTTTGTAACCAAAAAACATATTCAAACAGAAAAGATCAAAAGATCAAAGTTTTGCTAACTCTCTTTGGTATTCTTTTCATTTTCATGGAATTTGAAAAATTTAAAATTAAATCCTCAGTGTGACTAAAACTCCAAGAATCTTTACTTTGAGTCAACTTTCTACCTATAAAAGCTCTGTCAGAGTTAAAGAGAACCCCCTCCATAATCATACTTTATGTTAATAGGTGTTATTCCTTAAACACATCCAATATTTTCAGGAAAATGTTCAAATCACAGGAAAGTAACATGCAGCAAAGAACAAAAATAATAAAACCAAAGTTAAATGGTATCACCAGATAAAAAGCCTTATAAATATTCACGTTAACAGAGAAACAGATTTGTGGCCTAAGTCTTGCTATTTAAATGGTTTCTAAAATATTCTCAGTCCATTTTCTTGCCTTAGTAAGTAGAGTTTAATGAATATAACTGTGGCTTTTGTCTAATGATTACATTACATTAACACAATCACACATTTATGATTCTTAATATCTTAATTCTTAATATCACATTAAGATATTACCTTCTTGAAAAAAACTCACCTCAGGTTGCCCTTTACGAACAAGTGCTAAGAAATTTCTAACTACATGATGCTCCTGAGCAAAGATTAATAATGACTGAGGTATTACTAGCTGCTATGATATGGATTACTTACAAATCAAGTGGGTAGAAGAAAAAAACCAGGTACTTCCCACGATAATCAGTTAACTTGAGCTCCTTAAATTCTCCATTTATCACAGCTGTTCCTTCCCAATAAGGTGCTGGCTTGGAAACTAAGAAAGAAAAACATATGATGTTCTTAAACGACGGGAAGGTTGGTGGGATGACAGAAGGACATCTTTAGGACATCACTAAACCCAAGGTTTTGGAGGGAATCTTTGGACCTCTTTTAGCAGTCTGGTGATGCAGATGGACTTCTGCAGGGTTACTGAATGCATAAAATATTTAGCATATTTAGAATTTCAAAGGAAATAAATTACATTGAAATGAAATCATCAAAACTATAAAAAAAAAAACTGGTGATATATTAATATTCGTGTCCTTTTTCTTAACACTTTAAAACTCCAAGACCTGGCGGTGATCTAGTAACTACTCAAGATTGTGATGAGTGTAAATGATGTTTCAGGATACCTGCAGCATCCGTAATAATGGTATGAAATCTATGCGATTCTTCTTGGCGACAACTACAAATGAGTACTGCTGAGGCTAAGGTGGTTTGTTGCTGATGTTCATAATGGAAAGAACTGCTATATTTCAGCTGGAGATTAGTGAAAATAAAGATTCTTTTTCCTATTCATGCTCACAGACCCCCTACATTCTATCCCTGCACTAAACCCTACAGGATACTTCATTATAGTTCCTCCAAGTTAATCAGCTTGCCACATTTCAAATAATTAGATTTTCCGTTCTCTAATGGCAGTCTTCCAGATGTATTAATTTAAGTGTTTGTCCAGTTTCTTGAATATACATGGAGGACCTGCTGCTACATTCAAGGAATAGGAAATCTGCAAATATGTCAGGACAGAAGTGTAAAATCCTAGACCATAGGATTATTTTCCAGACTTTGAAAGAGGAGACCCTCTTGAACAAGTGACCTAATGGAAATTGAATAGTTCATGCTGCTGTCTTGTCAGGGTATGCTTGGAAGTCTAGCCAACATGCTCTGATAATAATGTACCTTGATATTCTGTTAACACATTTAGATAGCACTTAAACTTTCAGAACCATTACATACATTAACGTCAATACTTGCTTCCAAGTTTGACTAAGGTTCCTAGAAAGTAAGGCTTATAATAGCATTTATTATATTTTGTATAGCAGCCAGCATTTTTGATAACTCTGAAAATAGAGACACACTTACGATTAATTTCTCTGTGGAGTTAATGTATAACAGTTGATTACTTATCTTGAGCCAGCAGCCTACCTCACAAAAACATCCTGATCTGATTAGATAAAGGCCAGGAGGGAGAATTAGATAGCAGAAGGATATGGAACTACATATGCTTTATATATATTACTTAAAAATACTACTCAAGTGTGAGGTTATAGTTGTAATAATGTGTTACAATGATAGTCCATAGTGATTTTAGCATATTGGGAAAACCAATAAAACTGAAAAAGTTTGCTCTGAAAATCCTGATTTTTGGGTTCTTTCTTTTTTATCGACACTGATGGAATGCTTTATTCTCATTATTAGGCTTAACAAATTGGTAAAGGTTTGTTAAATGGTAACAATCTTGGCAAGGTGGTGGAAAGGCATGCCTTCATATCCTTGACTGTACCTAGATATGGCTTTCTTTTTCTTTTTTGGGGAGAGAAATTTTGGGTTCTTGATTTACGAACTGCAGTGTTAGTTAAAAAAAAACTGTCATCAGTTTATAGAGCAAAGAGAATGCAGTTTGCTAAGATCTATAAATGGAATTCCCAAAGCAACCACTTGCATGTCAGGATGGGGAACACATGTACACCCATGGCTGATTCATGTGAATGTATGGCAAAACTACCACAATATTGTAATTGGCTCCCAATTAAAAGAAAAAGAAAAAAAATAATATTCTTACAAAAAAACCCCCAAAAAACAAAAACCAAAAATCGTACCAAATACAAATAATATAATTAACAAAGCAAAAGGAGAGGAGTATAAAGTATATTTAAATTCCCTTTCCCCATAACCCATCTGTTTAACTACTGTTAACATTTTGATGTCCTTCCTCCTAGTTTTTAAACACAAATTTGGATCTTGTTGCATCCCACTTGTGAAAAAAGGAAGCATTAGATCATGAATAATTTTTCATGTTACTAAAAATTATCTGAAAGTATGAACTTAATAGCTCCATAATATTCTGTATTGAGTGAAGGTCCTTGCTCCTGTAATTCTAGATGAGCCTACACATGAGAGAAATGTAGCAAATACCTAAAATTTGAAAAGGTCTGCTGGTAGAGGGAAATCTTATTATTACCATTAGCTTCCATGAGCAGACTTGGATGGCACGTTATAGGAAATATATGTAATGCCAGTAAACACTTAACTGGCTGCCATATTTCAAAATATCTTCCGAGGCAAGTAAAAGCAATGAGACTTGGAAATAATGATTTTGAAAGTGCAACACTAGCTTTTTAAAAAACAAAAACCTAAAGATAACTTGCAGTAGGAAAGAACTGCAGATGTTTGAGGAGGCAAAACCGTTTTTCTCATTTATCACTCCCACTCCATCCTAAGGCATATCAACATTCCATTTAACACTGGGGATTCATAACTGTGAAGCACTGCTTTTTTTCACTGAACATGGGCAAGGAACATGCTGTAACTGGACCACAAAAGCCAAACACACATCTTCAGAATGCCAGATGGTCAGCAGGAAAAGCAGGTTATTTAAAAGCAAGCAAGGGACACTCTTTATCCTTTAGCCCCTACCCACTTCTTTTTGGCTGATCTTAACATCCAGATGCAGCAGGCCACAATTTTCTCAGTATTCACTTAGTCTGACGTGTCTTTTCTGAAAGTGGCCATTAGTTGTGTACACTGGACAGAAATGCAAATAATCAAAAGCCAAACTGGCAGGACACAAATTTGCCACGAGGTTTATCATCAACCCAAATGCATTACTTCTAACCTTTTCCGCATTTCCCTACAAAGAGCCTCCAAAATACACCCTGTAACAAGCTCTTCATTTCTGAGAAACAAAGGATGCCCATTAACTCTAAAGGTCTCTGGGAAGGTGGCTTTTAATAGTTTTCTTTGTAAGATGCAACAACAACAAAATGAAACGTTTGCTCTCCTGAGCTAAACGTTGTTTAGCCACTTTTCTGTTTATCCAAACTTTTTGTGAATCGTTATTCAACTTATCAGCGCATTATTCTCCGAAATCGTACTTGAAAACAGACGCGATGCGCTGCAGGCACTTGGCGATGTTTGAGGAAGTGTTCTAGTTTGCACAACATCCTCGTCGCCTGCAAGCCCAGGACCAGGGCCACCATCTCCCTCATCTGCGGCTTTTGGGGTAACCACTACTTCCTCCAAAATCTGATCAGTGGAACCCACCCCTTTCTTCACACCTCTGGAACCCCCTCCATCCCCTCACCCCCCAGGAGAACCAAGCTCCCCCTTCAGGACCGGAGGTAGCCCAGGAGGTGCCGCCCAAGCCAGGCCCCCGGGTAGCCACCGTAACCAGGGTACACGTGTCCCCTGGCCCTCCCCACCTCCGGGAGCCACCGGTCACCCCGCCGTGGCGGGGCACCACCTACTTTTGGCTTTGCTGAGGTGCAGGGAGTGTTC
>NW_011482094.1:6438-6860 GCF_000754665.1 Bison bison bison | reverse complement strand
CTCGCGACTCTCCAACCTCCCCTGGAGGCATTTGCGCCTGCGCCCTGCAGGCAAGCCCAGGGTGCTCAGCGAAGCCGCACAGCGAAGCCCGACTTGGTTTTGTGATTTTTGTGACGGCCGCGGCGGGTCTCCTGCCCTCCTAGACCACCCTCCCCTCTCCCAGCCATTCCTGTTCGCCCTCAGCAGTGTTTTAGGTGCTCCTCATCTTTCCAGGCCTATCTCTTCCACAAAGCTTTGAGGGAGCCTGCGCTCCCGTCATTGCAGGCGGACTGGTCAGCACTGTTTTAGATCCTCTTATTCTTCCGCGCACATCTCTTCTACGGGAGCCTCACTACTATCCGTCACCCCCCACAAAGTAACCTTTCTGCCTTTGAAATTTTATGCCTGTGTGTGTGTGTGTGTGTGTGTGTGTGTGTGTGTGT
>NW_011482094.1:4585-5370 GCF_000754665.1 Bison bison bison | reverse complement strand
CCTCGGCTCAGACCAATGCCCCGAGGTCGGCTTCGGTGATCCATGCTGACCGTTGGGCAAACAGCCACACAGCCTTAGTGAATTCTAGGCCTTGAGCTGGCTCTCTTAATTTAGGAACTGGGAGAGAAAGCTCGGGGATAGTGTTATTTCCTGACACCTCTGTTATGGCCTGAGCTGAGGTGCCCAAGTTGGCAACAAGGGCTGCCCACCAAAGGGGGCCCCAGTGAACCTCCTGCCCACTGGCAAGAGTGGCCAGGTAGGCCAGCTCTGAGCCACAAACTGTGCTCCCCTCACCGGAACCCCCTGGTAGCTGACATTCTGGGTGGCAGTTGCTCTGAATCCTTCTGTCCAATGATGACCTGCCACCCGTGGGTAGACATTGTGCTGTCAGAGTGGCAGTCACAAGGAGGCTTGGGGTGGGGCCCTGCCCCAAGGCACTCACCATCCAGCTGACATCAGCTGCCCGTGTTAATAATACAAAACCATCAGACAGTGAGGTGGGTCTGTGTATAGAGAAACACCTGGTGAGGCTTAAAGACATTTGAGTGTACAGACCAAGCCCCAGAAATGATGATTTAAATCAGGGGTCCCCAACCTTGGGAATCTAATGCCTGATAATCTGAGGTGGAGCTGATGTAATAGTAATAGAAATAAAGTGAACAATAAATGTAATGTGCTTGAATCATTTTGAAACCATCCCCCAACACCTGGTCTGTGGAAAAATTATCTTCCACAAAACTGGTCCCTGGTGCCAAAAAGGTTGAGGACTGCTGCTTTAAGTGTCT
>NW_011482094.1:0-1286 GCF_000754665.1 Bison bison bison | reverse complement strand
ACCACAGTTCAAAAGCATCAATTCTTCAGCACTTAGCTTTCTTTATAGTCCAACTCTCACATCCATACACGACTCCTGGAAAAACCACAGCTTTGACTAGATGGACCTTTGTTGGCAAAGTAATGTCTCTGCTTTATAAAATGCTGTCTAGGTTGGTTATAGCTTTTCTTCCAAGGAACAAGCATCTTTTAATTTCATGGCTGCAGTCACCATCTCCAGTGATTTTGGAGTCCAAGAAAATAAAGTCCTGCTATTATCGAGCTGAAAGTCCAAGGGCACTCAGATACTAGTCCTCGGTAACATAAATGTCTACATGTAAATTTGACCACACACTGTTTGGGATCTATAATGGGGCTTAGTGTCAGGATTGTGGGGGAAGGGTGCCCCCTCTCATGGTTGACAAATTTGCAGTCTGACCTGGGGCTCTGATATGGAGAAAATCCCTGTGTGACTGTTCCAGGGACATTGGCAGGTTCCTTAAGGGACCTCAGAGTGCAGTCTCTGCCACATCCAGTGTTTTCCCTCTGAATAGCTGCTTAGACTCTCGGTCAGTTCCTTGGCTTTTGTGACCCACCCCTGCGTTGGGATCCTTTTTTTCCCCTGGGTGCCCCCACCCCTGCTGCTTTTCCTTTTATGACAGTTTCAGGCCACTGTCTTTTGTGAGATCCACGTATGTTCCCTGGAAACACAAATTTCTCTGCATTTGTGGGCAGTGTAGTTTCATCTCAGGCTGCCATTTTATTGTTCCTTCTGCCAGGAAAAGTATAGTCTCAGCCTCTAGAATTTACTTGTGTGAGGCAGACACTAGTTCCTCTGATCCTCAGCCTATAGGAGACACAACTTTTCTGCAACTTTTTGTCATTTGCCTGAGGTAGCAACATTGTCCCTCTCTCATTCTAGGAAAGTCATTCACAATCATGAGGACATTCCAGTGACCTCTGAAGAGGCTCATGTGGGAAGAAACTGAGGCCTCCCAGGACCTCCCAGCACCATCTTGCCAGCCTGTGACAGCACCAGCTTGGAAGCAGATCTTCCAGCTCCAGTCACTTCTGATGACTGCAGCTCTGGTGGCATCTCAGCTGCAGCCTCATGGGATGTCCTGGGCTGGAAGAACCTGGCTTAGCAGTTCCTGGATTCATGACCCACACAAACAGTGAGTCTGATAAATTTTCTTTATCATTATTTTTGCAGATTTTGTTGGAAATAAAATTCACATATGTAAACATCAGCATTTTAAAGTATACTGTTTAGTGGATTTTAGTACATTTATTGTTATGCAACCATTG
>NW_011482093.1:10134-12931 GCF_000754665.1 Bison bison bison | reverse complement strand
GGCTGCAGTCGCCATCCACAGTGATTTTGGAGCCCAAGAAAATAAAATCTATCACTGTTTCCACCATATATCTGCCATGAAGTGATAGGATTGGATGCCATGATCTTAGTTTTTTGAATGTTGAGTTTTAAGCCAACTTTTTCACTCTTTTCGTTCACCCTCATCAGAATCCCATGAACTGTTACATGTTACACTGATACACTCACTATAACTACCTGCTAATTTTGTGAATCTTTCCCCAACTAGATTGTGAGATTCTTGAAGATAAGCACAATAATTTATTTATCTCTGAATCTCCTACATCTATCATGACACCTGGCACATAGTAGCATATAGGAAAACCTGTGATTGAATAAATTTTGTCATACCTGGACTTCTCACTAAAAAGAAACCACAATTCATTCAGCTGAACAAGCAAGAAGCCTAAGCATTACTTAAGAGACACCTGTTTATTGTTCTAATACTCCATATCTAATCCATCACCAAGTTCTGTTGATTTTATGTTCTAACTAGCCCCTCAAGTCTTTACTTCTCTCCATAGACACAACTTCCACCCTAGTCCAAGTTATGATCACCTCTAGGCTTGACTAGAGCAATCCCATCTATTCTGGCTCCCCTCCAATCCATTCTCTATACTGAAATCATTTGGTGGGAGGCATTGCACTTAAAGATTGACACTAAAGAGGCAATCCTTAGTGTGCCATAAAGGCCCCAGATTTTCTGTCCCCGAACCACTACTTTAGCCTTAGCTTGTTTTAGTGTCTTCCTCCCTCACTTCACTCCAGCCAGCTGCATTTGAACTTATTTTAGCCACTGATACTTACCTTGATCTCTCTACAGAACACACCTGCACATGCTGATGCTTTTGCCAGAAAAACCCTTTCTTTCTTATCCTAGCTAATGCCCATTTGCACTCTGTATCCCTGCTTGACCTTTATTTCCTCTAAGAAGTCATTCCTGCCCACTCTGACTAGCTCACATCCCACCAATACACGCTCTTTTAGCACACGTACCTCTTTCCTTCATACCAGTTTCACAATTAAAGCTTCATACTTATTTCCTTTGTGTAAGGTGTGTTTCTCCCACTAGATTTGAAGCTCTTAAAGGTAATAACTGTGTATGACTTTGCTCCCCACTGCATTCCCAGAGCTTTGCACTGTTGTATAGTAGGATTTCAAATATTTTTTTTAAATAAATAAAAAACACAGCAATTCAGAAACAACAACAAACTAACATACATACTTTTAGGAATTTCTATCACTTATTCAACAAATATTCTTTCATCACTCTGTGTCAAGCACCATGCTACAGAGATAGAAATGCAAAGGGGCAAGATACATAGCTCCTCTTCTGAGGGAACTTACTGGCTAGTTTAATAAGAGGGTTATTTTTCTAACAATTTTATTTATAAAGTTGTATTTTTTGTTTTTTTTAATTAATTTATTTTAATTGAAGGCTAATTAAAATATTGTGGTGAAAGAAAAACACCAATACAGTATATTTACACATATATATGGAATTTAGAAAGATGGTAACAATGACCCTATATGCGAAACAGCAAAAGAGACACAGGTGTAAAGAACAGAGTTTTGGACTCTGTGGGAGAAGGCGAGGGTGGGATGATTTGAGAGAATAGCATTGAAACATGTATATTACCATATGTGAAATAGATCATCAGTCCAAGTTTGATGCATAAAGTTGTATTGTCTATAACTCAACTAAATTACTGATTTTATTGAGGAGGTTATTTGAAATTTCTGACTTTTAATGTATTATTAGAAGCTGCTGTGTTCTACACTGTGTCAAGTTTTTTTCTGCTCTTCAGCTGATTCCATCTGCCAAAATACTACACGCAAGGGCGTGTGTGGGTGCATGCATGCTCAGTTGCTCAGCCATGTTCAACTCTTTGCAACCCCATGGATGATAGACCACCAGGCCCCTCTGTTTGTAGGATTCTTCAGGCAAGAATATTGGAGTGGGTAACCATTCCCTTCTCCAGGTGATCTTCCTAACCCAGGGATTCAACCCAGGTCTCCTCCATTGCAGGCAGATTCTTTACCATCCAAGCCACTGGGGATGACTATTTTGCAGCCTCTTAAGTAAGTTAGTGATAGTAATAGTAGTATTATTACTATAATAGTAGTCTCAGTGGTAATAGTAGTATCAGTAGTATAGTATCAGTGGTAATAGTAGTATCAGTGGTAATAGTACTATTACTATAATAGTAGTATCAGTGGTAATAGTAGTATCAGTGGTAATAGTAGTATCAGTAGTATAGTATCAGTGGTAATAGTAGTATTATTACTATAATAGTGGTATCAGTGGTAGTACTTGTACTAGTAGTAATGGCCACAGGATCAGTAAATAAAAATCATGACAACAGCAATGATAGAAATAGGTATCATTTACTCTGTTATCTCAAATTCTCCCAAGAATTCTGCAAGGTAAAGGTATACAAATAGATATAGAAATGCAGTCTTAGAGAAGTACAGTAACTTGTCCAGGCTCACTCAGCAAGTTACTGGTAAAGAAAGAATTTGAAACCAAATCTTTCTGACTTTAAATCCTATGCTCTTTCCACTCACCATACTTTCTCTAGAGCAAGGGAGACTGCTGGGGGTGATTTTCTCAATTCTGCTTCCTGGTATTTCCCTGCTAATAGACTGCAATGTTCATGACATAGTTCATAAGGTGACTTTGGAGTGCGCATAATCCCTAAGGAAGGAAGGGTGCATGTTTTTAGGATCAAACAATCTTTAGAGTACAAAACTGATTTGTGTACCAACCAAAAAGGGAT
>NW_011482093.1:7204-8735 GCF_000754665.1 Bison bison bison | reverse complement strand
AGCTTATAGTGAAGCTATAAAGCCCTAAATTTCAAAATTGAGCAAATGACTCGGGGTATTGATCCCATATCCCTGAACATTATGATCACTGCCTTTCCATCTCAATTTCCCAGAATATAGTTGAAGAGAATTATCAGAAACTACAAGTAAACTCTGACGCAAAGGATTCAAAACATTAAAATGAACTCATCCAACCCTAACACTAACCCAGCTATATCAAATGATTACTATAAGCCAGATATACAATTGACTGTTTTTTTCTAAACAGTCAGAGAGGATCAAGGCAATGTGCCCAGAAAGGAATCACCCTTCTCTGCCTGCAGACCCTATGCAGCTTGTCACTTAGGCTTCTGCATCTGGTGCTTCTCAGTAGTCTTGCGGGAGCACGGTACCACATCACGGAGAGCTTCTAGCTATATAAAGTTCTCCCAGTACCAAGAAATGATTTATGGACTTGAACTGATGAATTATTTTCCTATTTGACAGCCAAAGGAAGCCATTTAACTGCCTTTTATAAACCACCACTGATGAATCATAATGACATAAGGAATTGCTGGACAGGAAAAGGCCATTCTCTTTAACATGCTTGTCCTCAGGACTCATTTTCCCCTCAGCTTTGTCTCAGCAGCCTTTGCTCTGGGCTCACACATCATTAAAATGTTTTGCTGGCTGCAAAAGCTCATTTTTACAGACAACATTTGCTGTGACCACCTTAATTGACAAATTATTCCACATGATTGCATCTCGGTGGATGAAACAGTTTTGCCCAAAATACCAACCTATGTAGCCCTTAGGGCTACATAGCCCTAAGAGTTTATCATAGCCCCTAATTTTTAAAATTCATCCCCTGTAAATGAAGCACCCTATTAAAAATATCAATTTTTCTTAGACCATTTATCAGACTGCTTTCTTGTGTTAAATGGCTGTGAGGTCATCTTTGCAAGTGTTCTAGTAATAATGAGGATGATGATAATGATACTAATCATAATAATTAATATCATTTATTGAGTACCTACTATTTCCCAGACACCATTTTAAGTGTTTCTCCTATATTTTCTTCACTCGGCATAGATATTATACCTCTCCATTTTGCAAAAAGACAAAACTGAAATTCAGAAGGGTAAATGGAAATTCTCAGAATCACACAGCTACTAAGGATTTGAATCATAATTTTCTGGTTCTGGGTCAGTATACAAGGGAGCAAATCAAGTTTTCAGTTTTCCATAGGTCTTCCTTAGAATCTCTGTTTTGTTAAAATCTACTCTTTGTTTTGCTAAAATTTCTATGTGTGTGTGTGTGTTTTAACCATCTACGTATAAGAATACTGTAGTCAAATCAGATCATAGTACTATAAGCAACACATGGTTCCATAAGCATTTACTAGCGGAAGGGCTCAGGCTTTGAGGAAACAATAGGCATCTGAATCTTCAAACTTGCATTATCATTCAGTTGTTGCAAAACACTGAGAAAATTACTTAACAACTCCAAATTTCAAC
This sequence comes from Bison bison bison, assembly GCF_000754665.1. NCBI lineage: Eukaryota > Metazoa > Chordata > Mammalia > Artiodactyla > Bovidae > Bison > Bison bison. The sequence goes on along the minus strand of NW_011482093.1, from coordinate 7,239 downwards.
TTCAGCATTTATAAAATGGGGCTAAGGTGACAATA
>NW_011482093.1:5481-6558 GCF_000754665.1 Bison bison bison | reverse complement strand
TTTTTTCCCTTATAAAGAAAATATCACCAACTTTTTTAAGGTTGTTGTGAAATTTGACTGATTGTAAAGTACACTGCCTGACACAGTAAATGCGCATTCTCTGAGCATCTACTCCACTCTGTTGAATCCAGTTCATGGCTAGTCTCCCACTGTTGAATCCAGTTCATGGCTAGTCTCCCACCATATCAAGTTTTGAGTCTTTATCCCTTTACAAGGGTAGCTTGATAGAATATTCTCAGACTTCTCAAACCACTGATTTCAGGTTAGCAGAGAGCAAGGTAGCTGAGAATCTCACAGGTGAACATAATGGAACTAGGGAAATCTGTGCTTACAGATCTCAGATACCTATACTTGTAAGAGTCATAAGGCACTTTCTTCCAAAGAACGCCCTCTCGTGCCCCTAACTCAAATCAGAAAAGTCAGCCAAGGAGTCATTGATCACCTCAGGTACTGGAAGAGAGCCACTGGAGCAGAACTGGCCTAGACTGGGCATGTTTGCCACATCCTGCGGCCACATGCTCTAACTTGCTCACCTCTAGCCCTCCAAGCTTGTCTCCTGTACAGATACTTGTGAAATAATCCCACAGGAATGAATGCTGTCACAGCCCTTGACTGTGCAGAGAAACAGAAGTGCCTTTCTGCTGATGGGACAGTTTAACAGTGTTCGTTCATCTCCCTGTAGGGCATAGACACATGGCACAAACATTTTCCTAGGACAGAGACTAGAAATCTCTTTGAACCTGGCTGTCCCCAATAGGGTTAAGAGATAACACTGTGTCACGCATGTGCTCAGTCTCTCAGTCATGTCCAACTCTTTGTGACCCCATGAACTGTATAGCCCACCAGCCTCCTCTGTCCATGGGATTTCCCAGGCAAGAATACTGGAGTGGGTTGCTACTTCCTCCTCCAGGGGATCTTCCTGACCCAGGGATTGAACCTGCATCTCCTGCATCCTTCTGCACTGGCAGGCAGATTCTTTACCACTGAGCCACCTGGGAAGCCCCAGCTCTGTGTCATAGGTTGAGGCAAAGGGAGAGAAAGGAGAGACAAAATAAGAGTGGAAGAAGAGAAAGGGAA
>NW_011482093.1:2860-5117 GCF_000754665.1 Bison bison bison | reverse complement strand
AAGAACAGTCAATTATGAAATGCACAGTCAGTCATGTGAAAGTTCCCTTAATGTAGCCAAGAACTATTGACTGCTGAGGTCTTACCTCATTAAGCCATAAAAAAGGTATAAATGAGATATATTCCCATGTGATAATCAGGATACCGACATTCAGAGCATGCTAACTGGCTGCTCAGATGGAACAGGAAGGAGAGAGAACACACACCAGTGATTTGTTCCCCTCTGTGCTTCACATGCCACCGCTTCAGGGCAGCTCTAAGGTGGGTGCTTTATCCCCAGGGCCCTTCATTTATCTGAAACATTTGAGACCAACTTGCTTCATCATCTAAATTGCTCTTCTCTGGAAGGTGATCAATTTGTCAGTACCCCTCTTGTAGTATTACATCCATAAATTGTGCCCTTCACTCTCCACTTGGATTGACCAGTCTATTGGATCCTGTGATTAGGACAGCTTCTGAGTGCTATTCCCATTTAGTCTATTAACTGTTCCCCAAACCACTTAAAGATTTTTTTTCCCCATTTGTTGCTGGAAATGGAAATAGGGAGCAGAGTCTGCACCAGCCAGTCAGTCACTTGTTTAAAAGTGCTACTGAGTGAAATCCCTTAAGGCAAAGGTCACGAATAGGCAGTCTCCAAATAGAATTTAGCCCACAGGCATATTTTATTTGAGCTTCCATAGTGACTCAGATGGTAAAGAATCTGCTTGCAGTGCAAGAGACATGGGTTCAATCCCTATCTGGGGGATCAGGAAGATCCCCTGGAGAAAGGAATGGTTACCCATTCCAGTACTCTTGCCTGGAGAATTCCATGGACAGAAGAGCCTGGCAGGCTCTATGGGGTCACAAAGAGTCAGACATGACTGAGTGACTACTGCTAACAGTACTACTACTACTATAATGTTTTATTTGGTCCACACAGTGCTCAACAAGCAAGGGATTTTCACACAAAAATCCAGACTTCTAGCATATCTTCAAAAATTAGAGAGCCTAGCAGCACTGGATCCTCAATTTCATATAACAGCAATCAGACAGGGCTGAGTTGGTACTGCTAAGACTCTCCCCAACTTGCCCCTCCCTGTGGCTTCACACAGTCACTCAGGTAGATGACCTGCCTGGCTGCTAGAAGCATTTAAGTATTGATTAGGGAATTTCCCCTTCACTGGCTTAGATTCAGCCATCAGCATTAAATGCTTTTCCTTTTACAGAAGGAATTGAATCAGAGCTATTTCTTCTTAAAGCCAAAACAGTGGATTGGCAAATAAGCATTTAAAATAACAGGTTATTTCAGGGATCCATGGGCTACCTTAGTGGTGCAATGCAGGAATCCATCTGCAATGCAGGAGACAGGAGTTCAATCCCTGGATCAGGAAGATCCCCTGGAGAAGGAAATGGTAAGCCACTCCAATATTCTTTCCTGGAGAATCCTATGGATAGAGAAGGCTGACAGGCTACAGTCCATGAGGTCACAAAGAGTCAGACAGGACTCAGTGACTGAACATGAACGTGCACAGAATACAGAATACCATAGACCTGAGCTCTGAAGCACCATCTTTGGAGTTCTCCTTGGGGTACATCTCTTTTTCTTCTGGCTCAGAACCCAGGGTTAAGGGACTATGGACAGTAGGGTAAGATAGGAAAGTATCGTGTTAGGAATCAGAAGATAGGGGTTCTAGTCCTCACTATGCCATTCACCAGCTCCTGGCCCAGGGCAAATGGCTTAAACACTCTGAGCTGAAAAAATTAACTCTGCTGAAAAATATGAATAATGATAACAACAACATTCTTTGCTGCCAACTCTATAAAGTTCTGTGAGAAATAGAATGAGATCTCAGAAGTGAAACTGTTTCGAAATCATAAAGTTCTCTACAAATACAAAGCTGTCTTATTTGTACCCAACTGAAGCCGTCATCAATGAAATAAACACCCAACCCATCCATGCTACATATAATGTCTGAGTACTTACTATGTGCTCAACATGTGGGGACATGGAAAAGAATCAGTCAACAAATCCCTCCTTAAGGAGCTTAGAGACTAGTTGAGCAAATAAGATAAACAACAGAAAACAAGATTATAATTGTAACATAAAGTTAATGCCTGTTAAGTATCTTATTGGAACTGTTAATATTGATACAGTCATCAGTAGGATGCCAATAGACTAGGTACTTACTTGACTACTCACTTAACTTTTTTATTTTTTGCATTTTGTTCTATGAAACAGCATTCTCAGATACTCTCAACCAGGGGAAAAAGGGTTATGT
>NW_011482093.1:2422-2760 GCF_000754665.1 Bison bison bison | reverse complement strand
TTAGAAAATTATTTAGAAACAGTTTTAAATAATTATTTAATTTAACTTAATAATAATTTAAATAAGTATTTAAGTTATTCAATTATTTAAGTTATTAAATAATTATTTAGAAAAAGTTTTCAAAAATTATAATACATATTAGAATATCATATGCAGTAAGATGCCTCAAAATGCCTTGCAAAAAGAAAAGCCATATAAGTTTGACCCAGCAGATTAACACATTGCCACAGAACCTCTCTCTATTCCCCTCTCTTCCTTTCCTTTCTCTCTCTGAAAAATAACTACTAAAATCTCTTAGAATTGGAGCTCCACAGAATACAGTTGGAGAAACACTATTT
>NW_011482093.1:0-1179 GCF_000754665.1 Bison bison bison | reverse complement strand
CTGTACTTGGCCCATTACAAAGTATGTGACCTTTAGACATAAGTTCACCTCTCTGTGTTTAGTCTCATCTTCTATAAAATGGGGGAAATAATAATGTCCACTCTCATATGGTTGTTGTGATGAATAAATGAGAAAATGAATGAAATATACTAAGCACAATGTCTGCTACATGGTGAGCTGTCAATAGACATTAGCTCTCTGGGGGCCCCTAATCTGATTACTTAGTTGTTGGCTCAGAAATCATTTCTCTTGTTGTATTATTATCACTCAGTCAGAATCTCCACTTTTTAAATTCCCCCAACTCTCCACCAAATCTCTAAACTCTACTGTTTGTCCTAAAACCATTCTCACCCCAGTGTCTCAGGATTAACAATGGAAGCATAAACGAGCCAGAGTTCAGGAAAAGTCTGTTTTCAAATCTGATGCAAAACTACTTCCTCTATGTGTAAATAGATGCCATTCTCCACACCAAAGGAAGATTATTCTAACAGGCTATGCAGTCTAACTGACATCTGTAACAATGTACTACAGTTGGTTTTAACTTTGCAAAGTGAAATTAAAAGCATTTACTGAAGCCATGGATTTCAAAATCTTCACCAAAGACTTCCAATTTGCAATTTAATCAAGCTTTGTATATCCAGATTGATTTGCTGCTATTGCTTATAGTAATCTAGCAGCAAATCTTTGTAACCTATTCATAGAATAAACCTCTCTTTCCAACCATGACAATCAGACACCAATGGGTTAAGAAATCTCTTATCCCTAATAACTAAAGAGTCTTAAATCATGAACTCTAAAGCTGTTTAAAAGAATCAGGAGTAGAGGCATTATTTGCATATTTCCCCAGAGAACAGGTTAATGTTTATCCTAAATAGTCAATATGCATTTCTAAAACGCTACATAAAATAATGTATTTGTGAATGATTTGTCAGGTGAAGGGTGAATTATATTCTAAATACAGTTAATTAGTGTTGGCTTCCTGCTTGGGTTCATTTTGGGAGCTCCTGTAATTTATGACTGTCTTTGACCTTCTCAAGGCAGACATTCTCCTTTATTATAATAGGAAACCTTAGCCCATAGGGCTTCCCTTGTGGCTCAGCGGGTAAAGAGTCCGCCTGCAATGTGGGAGACCTGGGTTCAATCCCTGGGTTGGGAAGATCCCCTGGAGAAGGGAACGGC
>NW_011482092.1:8425-11202 GCF_000754665.1 Bison bison bison | reverse complement strand
GCCTGGAGAATCCCATGGATGGGGGAGCTTGGTGGGCTGCCGTCTATGGGGTTGCACAGAGTCGGACACGACTGAAGTGACTTAGCAGCAGCAGCAAGAAAGGTTTTTCTTTTATGGGGTGGTGATATAGAACATTTATTAAGAAAATAGTATATATGTAATCTTTATGTGCACAAGAACTATGAAATTATCAAATATGATATTGATGTATCAAAATAATATTCAGTTTGAAATGTGAAATATCAGTGTGAAAAAGTCCTTAGTTTTCAATTTCACATCAATGAATTAAAATTGCACTGCCTTTGAGAAAAGTAGATTAAGGATTTTTTTTTTTTTTTACAATACAAGATCATGCCCAGGTAATAAATTATTCAAACACTGACAACTGTTCAAAAGAAACCTGGAGATGGTTTAGTAGTCTGTGGAATTCACAGATAACAGTATGTCTAATTCTGTGGCACTGTCAAGCACTTAAGTTGACTTCTTCCTTATTTTATTAAAATGTAAAGTTCACATCATGGTGGAACTGTGTACTATTTCTCTCTACTGCAAAAAAAAAAAAAAAGAAATTGTCTCTAAACCTAGTGACTCAAAACAAATATTTAGTATCTCTCAGTTTCTAAGGATCAGGAATCGGTACATGACTTGGCTGGCTCCTCTGCCTCAGGGTCTCTCACAAGGCTGCAGTTCAAATTGTGGGCAAGGGATGAAGTCATCTCAAGGCTGGACTTGGGTGTGTTGAAGGGTCTGCTGCTAAATTCAGTCATGTAATTGTTGGCCAAAATCAGTTACTTCAGAGTCGCTGGAATGAGGGCTTAAATTCCTCCCTGGCAGTAGGCCAAAGGCTTCTCTCAGTTTATTGACACAAGTCTCCTCATGGAATAGTTCAAAACGTGACAGCTGGTTTCATCAGAGCAAACAGAGCAAAAAGACAACAAGTAACAAGTGTTTGGGAGGATGTGGAGAAAACAGAACCCTTGTGAAAGTGTAAATACCTATTGATTGTTACAAGTGTTGATCTCAACTGAACTTGTAGACACTCAAAAGACTTTGACTATTCTATATCAGCCCTGGGTGATATATGAGAAGGTCTTGGAAAAGCAAAGGTACATGAATTTCATTCCAGATCAAGTGAGTCATCTCCAAAAGTGAAATTTGGATATAAATATTTTTAATCGGTGATCCTCAATGTATCTTAAAGACTACTAACCATTCCTAGATACTTGTGCCAAGTTTTTATCCTTCTATTTGACCCATGCTTATATGTCCAGTTTTTTTCTGCCACAATACTTGTTACCCTCTTCTTTATGCTCTACCAATCACTAATATAGCCAATCTATTCTTGGAGGGATTGGGAGCAGGAGGAGAAGGGGACGACAGAGGATGAGATGGCTGGATGGCATCACCAACTCAATGCACATGAGTTTGGGTGAACTCTGGGAGTTGGTCATGGACAGGGAGGCCTGGCATGCTGCAATTCATGGGGTTGCAAAGAGTTGGACATGACTGAGCAACTGAACTGAACTGATAGTATGATATGGTATGATATAAAGGGTATATTAGTGACTGATAGAGCATAAACTGGTGGGCTTCCTTTTTGGCTCAGGCTTTAAAGAATTTTTGTCCTTATTTAGTCTTGATTAGAAGTGTCATGGCTTTGGCCCATGATGGGAACTTCCTATATGCATGGCTAATTTTATAGTAATGAGCATAATAAGCAACAGATTATATTCAGATGCAGAAGATTTTCTGCCTTTCCCCATTTTTCTTTGTCTGCCTTCTGGACATTTATCACTCCAAAATGTGTGAGTTCCTGTCAGTCTGAAGGTTCCTTCTTTTCTTTGTCTGCCCAAGGACCACTGTTATTAACAAGATATGCAGTTTCCTGCCATTTGGCCCATGCCCCCTTTCTCTGCTCACATCTAACTACCTGCCTGCTTTAACACCTATAATGCTATGAGCTCTAGTTCTGGTAATAATGTATCTATGAAGAAGTTTTGCAAACATGTTAACTGTAACCCACACACAGTTTAGCAGGCAATGTAAAGAAGCCCATTTATACACACTATTGCTATATTGATCTTTGAGTGATATGGATAATAATTGGCATTATATTTTTTAATTAGATAATTATTTTAATTGGAGGACAATTACTTTAGAATATTGTGATAGTTTTGCCATACATCAACATGAATCAGCTACAGATATACATGTGTCCCCCCATCCTGAACCCCCTTCCCACCTTCCTCCCCACAGTATCGCTCTGGGTTGTCCCAGAGCACTAGTTTTGGGTGTCCTGCTTTATGCATTAAACTTGCACTGGCTATCTATTTTACCTATGGTAATGCACATGTTTCAATTCTATTCTCCCAAATCATCCCACCCTCACTTTCTCTCACTGAGTCCAAAAGTCTGTTCTTTACATCTGTGTCTCCTTTTCTGCCTTTCATGTAGGATCATTGCTTCTGTCTTTCTAAGTTCCATATATATGCATTAATATACAGTATTTGTTTTTCTCTTTCTGACTTACTTCACCTTGTAAAATAGACTCCAGGTTCATCAACCTTATTAGAGCTGTCTCAAATGCATTCCTTTTTCTAACTGAGTAATATTCCATTGCATATATGTACCACACTTCCTTATCCATTCATTTGTGAATGGACACATACATTGCTTCCATATTCTAGCTATTGTAAATAGTAATGCAATGAACATTGGGGTACATATGTCTGTTTCAATTCTGGTTTCCTCAGGGTGTATGCCCAGCAGTGGGATTT
>NW_011482092.1:5201-5619 GCF_000754665.1 Bison bison bison | reverse complement strand
AAAAAATTGGCTTAAAACTCAACATTCAAAAAACTAATATCATGGCATCTGGTCCCATTACTTCATGACAAATAGATCAGGAAGCAGTGGAAACAGTGACAGACTTTGTTTTTGAGGGCTCCAAAATCACTGCAGATGGTGACTGCAGCCATGAAATTAAAAGACGTTTGTTTCTCAGAAGAAAAGTTATGACCAACCTAGACAGCTTATCACAATGCAGAGATCTTATTTTGCTAACAAATTCCATCAAATCAAAGCAGTGCTTTTTTCCAGTAGTCATGTATGGATGTGAGAGTTGGACTATAAAGAAAGCTGAATGCTGAATAATTGATGCTTTTGAACTGTGGTATTGGAGAGGACTCTTGAGAGTCTCTTGGACTGCAAGGAGATCCAACCAGTCCATTCTGAAGGAGATCAG
>NW_011482092.1:3970-5101 GCF_000754665.1 Bison bison bison | reverse complement strand
TTTTATCCTTTCCATTTCAATTGTGATTCGGATTGTTTCCTTAATTTCTGATTTCTCATTGTTAGTGTATAAGAATCCAAGGGATTTGTGTGTATTAATTTTATATCCTGCAGTTCTACTATGTTCATTGATTACCTCTAGTTATTTTCTGGTGGCATCTTTAGGGTTTTCTATATAGAAGATTATGTCATGTCCAAATGGTTAGAGTTTTACTTCTTTTCTTGCAATCTGGATTCTTTTTATTTCTTTTTTCTTCTCTGATTGCTGAGGCTAGGACTTCCAAAACTATGTTGAATAGTATTGGTGAGAGTGAGCACTCTTGTCTTTTTCCTGATTTTAGAAGAAATGTATTCCATTTTTCACCATTGAGGATTATGTTTTCTGTGGGTTTGTCATATATGGCTTTTATTATGTTGAGGTATGTTCCTTCTATGCCCACTTTCTGGAGAGTTTTTGTCATAAATTTGTATTGAATTTTGTGAAAGGCTTTCTCTGCATCTATTGAAATAATCACGTGTCTTATCTTTCATTTTCTTAATATGGTGTATCACACTGATTGATTTGCAAATATTGAAGAATCCTTTTATCACTGGAATAAAGCCCACTAGTTAATGAGATATGATCTTTTTAATATGTTGTTGGATTCTGTTTACTAGAATTTAGTTAAGGATTTATGTATCTATGTTCATCAGTGAATAGGCCTGTAGTTTTTTTTTTGTGGTATCTTTGTCTGGTTTTGCTATCAGGGTGATGTCAGCCTTGTAGGACAATTTGGGGAGTTTTCATTCTGAAATTTTCTGGAAGAGTTTGCATAGCATAGCTGTTAGCTCTTTTCTAAATTTTCATCAGAATTCACTTGTGAAGCCATCTGGTCCTGGGCTTTTTGTTGTTGTTGTTCTTGGAAGATTTTTTATTACAATTTCAATTTCTATTCTTGTGATTGGTCTGTTCAGATTAGCTATTTCTTCATCAGTTTTGGAAGGTTATACTTTATTAAGAATCTGTTCAATTCTTCCAAGTTGTCCATTTTTATTGGCATATAGTTGCTCATAGTAGTCTCTTATGGTTATTGTATTTCTGTGTTCTCTGTTGCAATTTCTCCATTTCATTTCTAATTTTATTGATTTGATT
>NW_011482092.1:0-1303 GCF_000754665.1 Bison bison bison | reverse complement strand
GAATTTTCCTACAGTTTATTGTGATCCACACAGTCAAAGGCTTTGGCATCGTCAATAAAGCAGAAATGGATGTGTTTTTTGGAACTCTCTTGCTTTTTTGATGATCCAGCAAGATGTTGGCAATTTGATCTCTAGTTCCTCTGCCTTTTCTAAAACCAGCTTGAACAACTGGAAGTTCACGGTTCACATTTTGCTGAAGCCTGGCTTGGAGAATTTTGAGCATTACTTTACTAGCATGTGAGATGAGTGCAAATGTGCATTAGTTTGAGCATTCTTTGGCATTGCCTTTATTTGGGATTGGAATGAAAACTGACCTTTTCCAGTCTTGTGGCCACTGCTGAGGTTTCCAAATTTGCTGGCATATTGACCATAGCACTTTCACAGTGTCATCTTTAAGGATTTGAAATAGCTCAACTGGAATTCCATCACCTCCACTAACTTTGTTCGTAGTGATGCTTTCTAAGGCCCACTTGACTTCACATTCCAGGATGTCCGGCTGTAAGCAAGTGATCACACCATTGTGATTATCTGGGTCCTGAAGACTTTTTTGTACAGTTCTTCTGTGTATTCTTGCCACCTCTTCTTAATATCTTCTGCTTCTGTTAGGTCCATACCATTTCTGTCCTTTATCGTGCCCATCTTTGCAGGAAATGTTCCTTTGGTATCTCTGATTTTCTTGAAGAGATCTCTAGTCTTTCACATTCTGTTGTTTTCCTCTATTTCTTTGCATTGATTGCTGAGGAAGGCTTTCTTATCTCTTCTTTCTTTTCTTTGGAACTCTGCATTCAGATGCTTATATCTTTCCTTTTCTCCTTTGCTTTTCACTTCTCTTTTTTTCACAGCTATTTGTAAGGCCTCCCCAGACAGCCATTTTACTTTTCTGCATTTCTTTTCCATGGGGATGGTCTTGATCCCTGTTTCCTGTACAATGTCATGAACCTCATTCCATAGTTCATCAGGCACTCTATCTATCAGATCTAGGCCCTTAAATCTATTTCTCACTTCCACCGTATAATCATAAGGGATTTGAGTTAGGTCATACCTGAATGGTCTAGTGGTTTTCCCTACTTTCTTCAATTTATGTCTGAATTTACTAATAAGGAGTTCATGATCTGAGCCACATCAGCTCCTGGTCTTGTTTTTGCTGACTGTATAGAGCTTCTCCATCTTTGGCTGCAAAGAATATAATCAATCTGACTTTGATGTTGACTATCTGGTGATGTCTATGTGTAGCCTTCTCTTGTGTTGTTGGAAGAGGGTGTTTGTTATAACCAGTGCATTTTCTTGGCAAAACTCTATTAGT
>NW_011482091.1:14686-15769 GCF_000754665.1 Bison bison bison | reverse complement strand
TCGGTGATGCCATCCAACCATCTCATTCTCTATCGTCCCCTTCTCCTCCTGCCTTCAATCTTTCCCAGCCTCAGGGTTTTTTCCAATGAGTCAGTTCTTTGTATCAGGCAGCCAAAGTATTGTTTACATATTACAAGGTATTGTTTACATAATACAAAATCCAGCATTGTATGCCTATGATTAAGTGATTTTTAGTAAATGTGATTTACTCAATCACATTTAGTTAATGTGATTTATGTGATTTTTAGTAAATACAAATATGTATTGTTTACATATTGCAAGGTATAGTTTACATTTTACAAACCCAGCATTGTATGCCTATAGTTACATGATTTTTAGTAAATGTAAAGAGTTATATTTTTTAATAATGTTTTTCATGTATTCTTTTGATGATGACTTGAAGAACCTAACATAAGATATCCTACATCATATTAGGTTTCTGATATGACTCAATTTCTTTCTTCTTTTTTTAAAATTTTTTATTTTTTGGCCACTTCACTTGGCCTGTGGGATCCTGGTTCCCTGCTCAAGGATCAAATCCATGTCCCCTGCATTGTAAGCATGGAGTCTTAACTACCGGACTGCCAGAGAAGTCCCTCAATTTCTTTCTTCTGACTTCAACTCCCAAATTTGTTTCCTGCTCTACTCCTTAATGAAAGAGATCTAATCCTATTGTTCCTTAAAACCAGAGCATGTCAGAGTTGGTAGGACCCTTAGAAATCAACTAGAGATGGGAAAGTTTGCCTAAAGTCATATAACAGGTAAACAGCAGAATCAGAGCTAAAATCCAGGATTCTTGCCCTTAGCCCCCATAACTTCAAACTATGGGACAGAGCCTCTTCTCTTAAGTGCTGGTAGTGTCCTGGAAATCAATACACCAACTACCATCAATCAATTTGTCCAGCTAAATCTAAAGATCTGATGATGGAGGAAGGGCTTGGGTTGAGGATGGGCCTAGAAAACAGGTAGGAAATATAAGCTCTTTCCTTCACAATTCTTCTGGGTGAATTTACCACTTCATGGGAAATAGATGGGGAAACAGTGGAAACAGTGTCAGACTTTATTTTTCTGGGCTCCAAAACC
>NW_011482091.1:9626-11087 GCF_000754665.1 Bison bison bison | reverse complement strand
TTTTTTTTTTTTACTTTTAAGAGGGCCACTGTGGCAGCTGTGTTAGAAAATTTTTTAAAAACGGAGGCAAGCATGGAAAAAGGAAGACCAAATGGAAGACTAATGCAACGATTAAGGAGAAAGGTGATGGTGGTTTTGATCCAGGTGGTAGAGGGGAGATACAAGAAGTGGTTAGATTCTGAATATATGTTGTGGGTAGAGTCAACAGGGTTTGCTGACTATTTAGATGTCTGATACGAGAGGAAAAGTCTTTGCATGAGAAGCTGGCAAATTGGACTTGCTATTTACTAAGATGGACTTCCCTGGTGGCCGAGCAGTAAAGAACCTGCCTGCCAATGCAGAAGATGCAGGTTTGATCCTTGGGTCAGGAAGATCCACCGAGAAGGAAATGGCAACCCATTGGAGAGGCAACCCACTCCAGTATTCTTGCCTGGAGAATCCCATGGACAGAGGAGCCTGGTGGATTACAGTCCATGGGGTCGCAAAAGAGTCAGATACAACTTAGCAAATAAACAACAACTATTTACTGAGATGGGAAGGGACTGTGGGAGGACCAGTCTGGTGCAGGGAGTAGGGGTGGGGAGGGGGCATACAGGCCAAGGATTTGATTGACTGGTATGAACTCACAAGGACAGGCCACTTAAGAAGACTCACCAGCTTCACTCCTTAAACCCTGTTGTGAATGAAACCCAGAAAGCTTAGGACTAGCTTACATTCAGGGATACCCTGACAGTGAGGACTGAGGCCATCCTTTTCATCCTGAGGTGAAACTGAAAGTGTTAGTTGCTCATTTGTGTCCAACTCTTTGTGACCCCGTGGACTGTAGCCCACGAGGCTCCTTGGGATTCTCCAGGGGAGAATACTAGAGTGGGTTGTCAGGCCTTCCTCCAGGGCATCTCCTCAACCCAGGGATTGAATCGAGGTCTCCTGCATTGCAGGTGGATTCTTTACCGTCTGAGCCACCAGGGAAGCATCCTGAGGTGCATCTGACTAAAAGCAAAAGAGGAAAAACAACTAAGTAAAAAACTAAAAATTTCTTATATATCTGTACAGCGAATATAAATGGAAAGCCCAGCACCAGGCATTATGGAAGATGCCACAAGGAAAGGTGTCTGTAGATGGCAGAGAGCAATGGCCTCTCCCAAGTAGAGATGGGAAATCATGGTAGGCAGAATACTACCACATCTTAACACAGTGGCTTGCTTTCCAGACAAGATATAAAGGTTGTGAGCCTTCACCAATTTTTCCAGGGGAAAGAGAGCTCATTTCCTTTCCCTGGCAGTTGGCCCTTCTCAAATTGGGAAGAATTCTCCTTCTTCACTCAATGTCACTTTTACAGCCTCCTCTGGAGACTTCCTACAATTCCCGCTCTCAGATTTTCCATTTATGTTGATGCTTGCATCACATGCAAAACCCTTTTAGAAATCCCAATGTATTATAGGGCTTCCCAGGTGGCGCTAG
>NW_011482091.1:9225-9526 GCF_000754665.1 Bison bison bison | reverse complement strand
AGTGGGACAAGACAGTGACTGAGCACACACGCACAACATATTATATGATTTCAAAGCATTAGTACTGCCTGCCTGTTAAGCAGAGAGAGCTGAAGGACAGGAGGAAAAAAGCAGTGGGGAAAACGTGCCAAGGAATCCCCTACATAACCCTCCAGAAAATTTGCTAAATATCTGACCGGTGCTCACAGTTTCATTGGTGTGATCCTTGGCACACAGAAGAGAAAGGACTCAAGGCCTGGGAGGACACGTGGAAGCGCAGGAGCCTCTCCAGTGATCGCGGAAGGGCCACCCACTCCCCTTA
>NW_011482091.1:5342-5881 GCF_000754665.1 Bison bison bison | reverse complement strand
TTGATTTTTTATTTCTAGGCTCCAAAACTGAGACTGTAAGTTTCTTTTGTTTTTAAGCAATGCAGTTTTTAGTATTATGTTTTGGCCACCCTGAGAAAGTGGTACAATGTCTATTGATCATCTTTTTTCAGTCTGTTTGAAATCTTCCTGGTTCTTGGTCTGATGAGTGATTTTTTATTAAAACCTTGACATTTGGAGTATTATGAGACTCTGGGTCCTATGTAAATGCTCTGTCTTAGCTGGCTTCCTCTGACACATTTGTTAGGGGAAGAGGAGATGCTGTCATACTCCCGCCAGGTAGTGGTAAAAGCCCAGGTTACCCCTGAGCTTCCTTTCACACCTTGGAGGGCTGCTGAGTGGGGCACGAAGCCCCATCACCCCACTCAGGCTCTGCTGGTACCTTGCTGGCCAAGAGGTATCAATGCTTTGTCACTGGCATCCACGTGGTTTCTAGTGACACCGTGAGGGGAGGTGGCCTCATTACTGCTGGGCAGCACTGAGGTCTTCACTCTCCCCCACACCTCCTCTGATGCCACTCT
>NW_011482091.1:4164-5242 GCF_000754665.1 Bison bison bison | reverse complement strand
GCGGCTTGAGTGCTTCACTGCAACATGGTGAGGTGGAAATCTCAGCTTTCCACTTGGTCTTTGCTGATGGGGATAGGGGTGAGGCCACTTTTTTTTTTTTTTCTTTTTCTGTAATGCGAGTAAACTGGAGTAAAGCAGTTTTTGTCTAAGGCAGTTTTTGTCTAAACATTTTCTATCATTCTAGGCTGTCCATTTTCTGGTCTTTGGCTAAAGAAAGCAGGCTTTTCTTGGGGCTTTTATGCCTGCATTCATTACCAGTTCTGGGTTGCCACCTTCCTCAGGTCCAAGTCTAGGCTATCTGAGGCAAAAAGGAAACCCACAGAACTCACCACCAACTCATTCCTTGGGTCCTAAAATCCCTAGATGGGCTGTCTTCTTCTCTCCATCTTTCCAAGTCTTCATATGACTGTTTCATATAGAATGTCAAGAGTTTTTTGTTGTATTGAACCAGAGAAATAGCAAAAAGAATGTGTATCCCACCTTCTAGAAAGCAGAAGTCCTGGGCTTTAAAAAAAAAAAAAATCAAAGAATATAGAACAAAGGTAAAAACACTTTCTCAGTCTCACTCATAATCAAGAAAAAAGACAGTCTCAGGACCCAGGGATCTCTCTCTAAGGAAATACGACTCTTGGCTTTACTATCCTGTGGTCAACTGGGAAACTCCAAATACACACTTTAAAAAGAGTATTTTGAACTGCTTGTGTTCGTTCCTATTCATCGGGGTTTTTGTTTGTTCAAATTGAGCTCCACAGAACACGTTCCTCAAAATCACCTTGTGATGCTTATTAAAAATGCATTCAGGCCGACTGTGAGAGGAAGAGGAAAATGTGGACACAAACCAGGAGGAACACCATGTGAATCCTGAGGCAGAGACTGGAGTTATTCTGCCTTAAGCCAAGAGATGGCTGGCCACCAGCAGAAGCCAGAAGAAAGTATTTGGTAACCAGACTGATGGAATTTGAAGGAATTGGGAATTCTATGAAGAAAGTGGCTTCATCAAAGATCAAGCCCTGAGCCTTTGGAGTGGGAGCATTGACTCCAAGACTCTAGACTACCAGAGAACTAACACTAGGGAATA
>NW_011482091.1:0-591 GCF_000754665.1 Bison bison bison | reverse complement strand
TGGTGAAAAACTGAAAGCATTCCCCCTAAGATCAGGAACAAGACAAGAGTGTCCACTTTCACCACTATTATTCAACATAGTTTTGAAAGTCCTGGCTACAGCAATCAGAGAAGAAAAAGAAATAAAAGGAATCCAGATAGGAAAAGAAGTAAGGCTCTCACTCTCTGCAGATGACATAATACTGTACATACAAAACCCTAAAGATAGTATCAAAAAAATTACTAGAGCTAATCAGTGAATTTAGCAAAGTTGCAGGATAGAAAATCAATACACAGAAATCACTTGCATTTCTATATACTAACAATGAAAAATCAGAGAGAGAAATTAAGGAATCAATCCCATTCACCATTGCAACAAAAAGAATAAAGTATCTAGGAATAAACTTACCTAAGGAGACAAAAGAACTGTACACAAAAAAATTATAAGACACTAATGAAAGAAATCAAAAATAACATAAACAGATGAAGAGATATTCCATGTTACTGGGTGGGAAGAATCAATATTGTGAAAATGCCTATACTACCAAATGCAATCTACAGATTCAGTGTGATCCCTATCAAATTACCAATGGCATTTTTCACAGAACTAGAA
>NW_011482090.1:16518-17856 GCF_000754665.1 Bison bison bison | reverse complement strand
GCAACAGCAGTGTTAACTATAGTCATTAGGTTGTACATTACATTGCCAGAATGTATTTATCTTATAACTGGAAGTTTGTACTTTATCACTGCCTTCGTCCAATTCCCCTACCCTTTCACCATCCATATTTCTAATAACCTACAAATCTGGTCTCTTTTTCTATGAGTTTGTTTTTTCCTTCTTCCTCTCTTTTTTTAAGAATTTTTTTTTATATTTCACATACAGTATTTTTCACTTAGCATAACGCCCTCAAGTTCCATCCATGCTGTCACAAATGACAGGATTTCTTCATTTTTAAGAGTTGAACAATGTTTCCATTGAATATACATACTACAACTTCTTTATCCATTCATCCATTGAGGAACACTTGTTTCCATGTGTTAGATATTTTAAATAATTCTGTTACCATGATGGTGCAGATATCTTTCCACACAGCACTTTTGTTTCCTTCAGACATATTCCCAGAAATGGACTTGCTGAATCATATGATAGTTCCATTTTTAATTTTTTGAGGAAACTCCATACTATTCTCCATAGGAGCTGAACCAATTTACAATCCCACCAACAGTGCCCAAATGTTCCTTTTACTCCATATCTTTGCCAACACTTGTTATTTCTTGTCTTTTTGATAATAGCCATTCTGACAGATGGCTTCCCTGATAGCTCAGTTGGTAAAGAATCCATGTGAAATGCAGGAGACCCTGGTTCAATTCCTGAGTTTGATCCCCTGGAGAAGGGATAGGCTACCCACTCCAATATTCTTGGGCTTCCCTCATGGCTCAGTTGGTAAACAATCTGCCTACAATGTGAGAGACCTGGATTCGATCCCTGGGTTGGGAAGATCCCCTGGAGAAGGGAAAGGCTACCCACTCCAATATTCTGGCCTAGAGAACTCCATGGACTGTATAGTCCATGGGGTCACAAGGAGTCGGATGCGACTAAGCAACTTTCACTTTCACTTTCATTCTGACAGATGTGAGGTGATATCTCGTTGAGGTTTTGATTTGCATTTCTCTAATAATTAGGGATATTTATCCTCTTTTCATGTGCCGATTTTTGGTTTTTTGGAAATTGAGTTGTGCAAGTTCTTTATATATTTTGAACATCAACCCTTTAATAGATATATCATTTGCAAATATCTCCTCCCATTCAGTTAGTTGCTTTTCCATTTTGTTTGTCATCTCTGTTGCTGTATAGAAGTTTTTGAGTTTGATATAGTCTCACTATATGTATTTTCTATTTTGTGGCTTTTGCTCATAGGTATCATATCCAAAAAATCATTGCCAAACCCATGTCAAGCAGCTTTTTTCCTATCATTTTTTGGGAGTTTTATGTTTT
>NW_011482090.1:14335-14769 GCF_000754665.1 Bison bison bison | reverse complement strand
AGTAAATACCTTTATACCATACATCCTCATAAGACTATTAGCCATCAATATAGATTGATAAATCTGCTTTTGTATTGTAGTCCAGTAATGTGATTAATGGATACATGTGTATAATTTTAAAATGTTAAGTTTGTTTAAGGACAACAGATATAGAAAACCATCTATTCAAAAGCAAGAGAATTCCAGAAAAACATCTACTTCTGTTTCACTGTCTATGCTAAAGCCTTTGACTTTGCTGTGTGGATCACAACAAACTGAAAAATTCTTAAAGAGATGGGAATACCAGACTACCTTACCTGCCTCCTGTGAAGCCTGTATGCAGGTCAAGATGCAGCAGTTAGAACTGGACATGGAACAATGAACTGATTCCAAATTGGGAAAGGAGTATGTCAAGGCTGTATATTGTCACCCTGCTTATTTAACTTATATGCAGA
>NW_011482090.1:12866-13482 GCF_000754665.1 Bison bison bison | reverse complement strand
CCGGGAGATGGTGAAGGACAGGAAAGTCTGGAGTGCTGCAGTCCATGGGTTTGCAAACAGTTGGACATGACTGAGTGACTGAACAACAACAATAGCATAAAACAGAAGATAAAGCAGCAAGAACCTGCATGGATGCAAAGACTTCCCATTTATCTCAGTTTTTCATGGTGACTTACAACTGTTGATGACAATATGGTATGAGGAATCTAACAAGTGTGAGCCACTCATCTTTGTTCTGTGTGTCTGTGAACTCCTGTCCCACCCACACCCTCTTCCCTTAATTGTTATAGAAACTATGGTCACTGGTCTGCATGCTCCCCAAGTGCAAGTAAAAGGGGCAAAAAAAAAGCCTGTTGTATTTCTATTGTTTAGAGGTAAGGGTGGAGAAGGCAATGGCAACCCACTCCAGTGTTCTTGCCTGGAGAATCCCAGGGACGGGGGAGCCTGGTGGGCTGCCATCTCTGGGGTCACACAGAGTGACACAGCTGAAGTGTCACACAGACATGACTGAAGTGACTTAGCAGCAGCAGCAACAGAGGTAAGGGTAGTCAATTTCAAGTCAGTGTCCACACATGTAGCAACTCTCACAAGGCCTAAAGACAAGGTCTGCTGTATG
>NW_011482090.1:11884-12766 GCF_000754665.1 Bison bison bison | reverse complement strand
TTCTATAATGTAGTTTGCATGGGTCAGGAAATTCAGTTTAAGATGAGAACTGAGTCAACTAATAATTGAAAAGAGTGTCAAGAATACTTAACAGAGGCATAAAATTGTCTCTTCAATAAGCATCTTTAAGAAAATTTAAGACTAAAACAAAGCTTTTTTGCTTATATGTAAATTACTTCATGGCAAATAGATGGGGAAACAGTGACAGACTTTATTTTGGGGGGCTCCAAAATCACTGCTGATGGTGACTGCAGCCATGAAATTAAAAGACACTTACTCCTTGGATGAAAAGCTATGACCAACCTAGACAGCATATTAAAAAGACATAGACATTACCTTGCCAACAAAGGTCCATCTAGTCAAGGCAATGGTTTTTCCAGTCATGTATGGATGTGAGAGTTGGACAGAAAGCTGAGCACCAAAGAATTGATGCTTTTGAACTATGGTGTTGGAGAAGACCCTTGAGAGTTCCTTGGACAGCAACAAGGTCCACCCAGGCCATCCTAAAGGAGATCAGTCCTGAATATTTATTGGAAGGACTAATACTGAAGCTGAAACTCCAATACTTTGGTGACCTGATGCGAAGAACTGACTCATCGGAAAAGAGCCTGATGCTGGGAAAGATTGAAGGTGGGAGGAGAAGGGGTCGACAGAGGATGAAATGGTTGGATGGCATCACCAACTCAGTGGACATGAGTTTGAGTAAACTCCAGGGGTTAGTGATGGACAGGGAAGCCTGGCATGGTGCAGTCCATGGGGTCACAAAGAGTCGGACATGACTAAGCGACTGAACTGAACTGAACTGATCTTAACTGGCAGACTCTACTCCATGTCGTCTTCATTCCAAAACTCAAGCTGACAGAAATTGTGATCTAGAGTGTT
>NW_011482090.1:11334-11784 GCF_000754665.1 Bison bison bison | reverse complement strand
TGACTGAAGTGACTTAGCAGCAGCAGCAACAGAGGTAAGGGTAGTCAATTTCAAGTCAGTGTCCACACATGTAGCAACTCTCACAAGGCCTAAAGACAAGGTCTGCTGTATGTTGTTCAAGTCAGAGGATGGCTTTTTTTTTCCTATAAAGGAACACATAGTAAATATTTTTAGCTTGTAGGCCATACATCAGTAAATGTGGTTGTGCTTAAATAAAACTTTATTTACAAAAGGAGGTGGTGGCTGGATTTGGTCCATTGGTCATATTTTGAGGACCCCATGACTCTAGTCCTGGAAGTGTCATTCAGTTGTAGCACACAGCCTATGAGGCCATACTGTACAGTCCTTCACGACCCCAAGACATATTCTAGGAACAATAATTTCTGAAACTGTTGAGCTATCCTCACCTTCTTTGCAAAACTGCATAAAATCTACATAGGCCCCCAATTC
>NW_011482090.1:10538-11234 GCF_000754665.1 Bison bison bison | reverse complement strand
CTTAGTGACTAAACCACCACCAAGATAGCTAAAAAAAAAAAATTATTGGAAAATAACTAGTGTTGGTGGGGATTTGGAAAAATTGGAACCCTCATACACTCCAGGTGGGAACATAAAGTGACTTAACTACTGTTGTTCCTCAACAAGTTAAATATAGGATTACCACATCACCCAGAAATTTCACTCTTGGGTTTCATATTCCAAAGAATTTAAAACAGATATTCAAATACTATACACACAAATTCACAGCAGCACTGTTCACAATAGCCCAAATATCCATCAGATGATGGGTAAACAAGTTCTGGTAAATATATATAATGAAATATTATTTAGCCATAAAAAAGGAATAAAGAACTGATACATGATGCAACATGGATGAACCTTGAAAACATGCTAAGTGAAATAAGCCAGACACAAAAGGTCACCTATTGTGTTATTCCATTTATATGTATTATTCCATTTTTATGAAATATCCAGAATAAATAAATTCATAAGAGATAGAAAGCAGATTGATTGTTGTCAGAAGCTTGGGGGATGAGAGTGGAGAATAATGACTTAATTGGTAAAGGGTTTCCTTTTGAGGTGATGAAAATTTTTTCAAACTAGGTAGAGGTCATGGTTGCACAACACTGAAATGTACTAAATGCCACTGAATTATTCACTTTAAATGATTAATTTTGTGTTACATGAATTCCC